>NW_005872508.1:30193-36552 GCF_000147115.1 Myotis lucifugus
ATTTTTAATGCTTAATAAATTAGCAATCACGGTCTTAATATAATATAATTTCAGTGGTATGATAGACCAATGTTTTGAGCAGTTGGCTTTATAAGGGCCAACAATAGAGCTTGTATTTCTTAAAAGGCTTGTTATTAGAGACATTTTTAAAAGATATCTTAAATTCTCAGTAGAACCACAGTTATACATATATCATAAACAAATTAAGAGTAATTGATTCCACGGTCAAGACTAGATCCTATTATGTTGAGAACTGTTTTTAAGTGTTGAAAATTTTTCAAATTAGATATGTATTTGACAGTTTTTCCTGAGTGCAATATTTTAAAATATAATATGCTTGGTTGCATAAGGAATTTCTGCCAAATAAAAGAAAAAATTGATTTATTAGTAGCGATGTCTTTATTTAAACTAATATGCCTTCTATGTCATTAAAACTTATTAATAAATGTATGCACAGACTCACAAAGTCATTTTTCTAATCCCTTAAATCTAGAAAACCCAGTTTTCCTTAAACTAAGGACAATTAAAGGTTATATGTTCCCTTCCTAAACAAAAGTTAAATAGCTTATGTCAAAGTATTGAAAAGGGAATGATAGCAATAATCCAATCAATGTTATTTATTGTTAACAAAGACAAGCAAAGTTAAATAATGAGCTTTATTTCAAATTAATTTAAATTGGCTATTGAGATGAATAAATATCTAAGAAGATTTAATTGTGCTGTACAGTAAACTGTTCCTGAAATATTAAATAATAATTTTTATTGATAGTTCATCTAATAATAATTATTATTTAGCATTTAATAAATCCAAAGCAGTTATATCTCTATACAAGAAATTAAATCTAGCCAAAACTGGTTTGGCTCAGTGGATGGAGCGTCGGCCTGCGGACTCAAGGGTCCTGGGTTCGATTCCGGTCAAGGGCATGTACCTGGGTTGCGGGCACATCCCCAGTAGGAGATGTGCAGGAGGCAACTGGTCGATGTTTCTCTCTCATCGATGTTTCTAACTCTCTATCTCTCTCCCTTCCTCTCTGTAAAAAATCAATAAAATATATTTAAAAAAAAGAAATTAAATCTAAAGTCTTCAAGACTGCATTAAAGAAATCTTTTCAAAAGGCTCTTCATATTATAGAATATTTCCTGTAAGAATATTACATTAAGCCTAAATTATTTTAATATTGTTACTTTATTATGAATTTTCAATTGTAATGTTTATAACAGGACACCTGTGAGAATGCACTAATATTTCCTGTAAGAATATTACCTTAAGCCTACATTATTTTAATATTGTTACTTTATTATGAATTTTCAATTGTAATGTCTATAACTGGACACCTGTGAGAATGCACTGGTGTCAAAGTGGGACAAAAGGAAAATAGTCCAATTAAATGAGAAAAATCTCAAATTTAACATTTGGTCAAGGATGTATTTATATATTTCCAAAAAATTTCTCAAAGCACTGTGTGGATTCCCACAAGACATTAATTTCAACATGAACCCAAAAGAGAAACTGGTCAATTTAAAAAGGACCCAAGAAGTGACCAGGAGCCCAGGAACACATAACAACATCCTTGCTATATTAGTAGTAATCAGCTGTATGGTAATGCTACCAAGGACAAATGGGAAGGTATTTTGGACTTATGTTCCTGACCCACTATGGGTAAGACCCCTTACGTGGGCCGATCCTCCCAGGAGGACCACAGGTGGGACAAGGAAGCATATGGACAAGGTATTATTACACAGCTGTTGCCACCCAGCTTCCCTTTTATATGACTCTAAATCAAGCTACTGCTCCCTTGTGTGTAAAATTAAAGAGAGGTTTTTGGCCAGCCTGGACCCCAAAGAACAGGTGGCTCAAGTACATGTATTATCTCTACTTGCTCCTGGGAAAGGTGCAGAAAATATAAGTGTGTTAAGGCACCCCCCCCAAGCCTTTACGTAAAAGGTCTTATGAAGGGAATCCCACTGAGGAAGAAGTTAATTGGCAAGACTTATAGTAATTAAGCTACCAACTGTTGCATGAGCTAGTAAAATCTTATAAAGACAAAAAAGATTTCTTGGAATGTTAATTGCAGGAATCGTGGCCCTTGTAACATTACTTACTTCTGTGGGCATTGCTGCTTCATCTATGGTACAGACTGTTCAGACCTCTCATTTTGTACAACAGGTCAAGGAAAATGTAACTAAGAGCTTATCTATACAAAAAAAAATTGACAGCCAGTTTAAAATTAAGTTGTCATGACCTAGAGCAAAGAATATTCTTGCATGGTATTACTCTATAAGTTTCATTAATAATTTTTGATGCTTTGCAACAGTATATTGTGCATTTATCCCAAACAAACTTACAAATTAATTCTTTGAATGTTTTAAGGACATGAAAGGATTTATTCCCTTCCACTGTGTGGAAGGCCCCTGGGAAGGCACTAAAGCATTCTGTATTGACCTCTCTTGACCTTTTTGCCAAGAGGGTCCCTCTTTTCACAATCCAATTGCCTACAGCTGTTGCCTGAGTTCTCTGTTCATGCTAAGGTCATGGTGGCTGGTACCATGGATCTGTCTCTTGCCCAATGGCGTGAGCTGGGCCCTCTCTGGAGAAGAAACCTGGGTTCCCCAAGATATGTGATCAATGCCGTGACCCCGCCAGCAGGCGAGGGAATCCCAAGGCAGTTGCTGGGCATGGAGGCCACAGGGGCATAGGCTAACAAGGAGACAGAACTGAACCTCACATCACCCTACTTGGCCCCAGAGGACGGCTGGTTAGTCGATGATGGGTAAGATTCCTCAGGGAGGAACAACCTAAGACAGGCACAGTCGAGGGGCCAGTAGAAGAGAACTTGGGGTCCAACAGAGGTGGGGCACAGATCCTCACCCCCCCAATTGTGCAGAGGCTTGAACACTCGCCCCTTCTGAGGGAGGTCTCCTGCCCCCATGGCTGCTGCGCTTCCTATGCCCAGCTCAGATCGGGACCCAGATAACAGAAAGAGACTTGGCCCAGCTCAGATCATAATCCAGACAACAGAGACTTGGCTGACAGCAGCTACCCTATATCTAAATCCAGCCTAACAACAGGAGTGCTCCGCGACTTCTCAAGGATGCAAAATAATCCTTTCCACTAACATTTACAGTGTAAACTAAGATTGTTGTTAAAGTATTAAATTTGACAGTAAAATAATAGTCAAGTTTTCAGATTAATTAAAATTGGCTCAAAAAGTATTAACCAAAATTTTCATTTCATGGTAAAATTGCTTAACATGCAATGAACCTAAAGCAGTCATATTTTTGTGCAAAAAAATATAAAAATTTAAAGTTATCTAGACTGCATTAAAATTTTTCCAAAACCCTCCTAATAATTAAATCAAAAAAGGAGGGATAGTGGAAGAATACCATGTAAGGAAAAATATCCTGTAACTAATTACATCTAGAAAAAAATTATTTTTTCATTTGTAATGCTAACAGCAAGACACCCATGAAAAACATATGTGGTGTCAAAATAAGCCAAAGGAAAATCATTTTGGCAAATATAAAAAGGATCCTCCAAGAAAAATTTCCTTTATTAAACTTTGATCGAGAATACGTTTGTATATTTTCAGAAAACAACTCCAAGACCATGTGGATTCCTGCGGCAACAAGGAATCCTGGAGAGAAACTGACCAGATTGCTCCAGCCACAAAGACAGGAGAGACAGTTCAGAGATGGAGATGGTGAAGACGCCTTGCCATGCTAGCAGTCAGCAGCTGTGCATCACTGCAGGTTGCCCAGGACCAAACTAGAGAGGGTCAGACCTGCATTGCCACCATTTGTCCACCATCCAGAACCAGCATTTCATTGCTGGCATGTACACATGAACTGTCGGACATTGAAACTTGGACTCAGAACTGTTGGACATTGAAATTGGGACTTGTTCTTATATGTTTATTTCTGGTCTGCAGATACAAGCCATCTTAAGGAAAAAAAGGGGAGATGTGGGAAACTGTTTATTGCCTTCACTATCTGATAAGCATAGACAGAGAACCGCCCCCCCCCCCCCCCAAGGCTGGGTGCCTTTGAAGCCCTAGCAAAGGTGGGAGCTAGGCGCCACCTCTGTTTGTCCAGACAGTGGTAGCTGAAACTACTCTCCCATTTGTTATTATGTAAATCCTTGCTGATGAGCTAGTCTGCCTGTTGCCAGGGGTCACCTGCCTAAGGGCTATGCTATGGGTGTATCCCAGATCAATAAAAGCTTGGTGAGGCCTGAACATAGGAGGAAGTCCTTCCCCTTGAGTTGGACTTGCCTGCCTGGTCCCCCAATATTTCCAATGATCTCTTGTCTTTTCATTTTCATTTGTGTGCGGCTCTGCTTCCAGTTCCTGAACCCTGATCCACGCAGGACGTGGGAAGGAAACACTCAACAGTATTCCATAGTGTAAATGTCCCATAGCTTTTTTTTATCCACTCATATACTGATGGGCGCTTGGGCTGTTTCCAGATTTTAGCTATTATAAAATATGCTGCTATGAACATACGGGTGTATACATTCTTTCTGATTGGTGTTTCTGATTTCTTAGGCTATATTCCTATAAATGAGATTACTGGGTCAAGTGGCAGTCCCATATTTAATTTTTTGAGGAAACTCCATACTGTTTTCCATAGTGGTTGCACCAGTCTGCGTTCCCACCAGCAGTGCACGAGGTTCCTTTTTCTCTGCATCCTCTCCAGCACTTGTTGTTTGTTGATTTGCTGATGATAGCCATAAAAATTCTCTTGTTCTTTCATTTGGAAGTTGTTTTTTGTCTCCCATTTGGCTGCCTGTTTGGGTTTGTGACTGTGTATTAGGTAGATCTGCTATGACTCCCAATCTCCAGTGCAGGACAATGTCAGGCACTGATTCTGACTGGCCCTGAGTGTCCTCTTTGGGGCTACCAGCAACCCAGAGCTTGTGGTTCACTCTTCTGGGGCTGGTGCCTTTGGAAAGCACCAAGATGTGCACCAGGGTCTGCTTTTCCTAGCCCTGGGCCCAGAAGGAGATAAGGCAAAGACTCAAAGCCTCCAAAGATCTTCCTCTGCCCGCAGTCTGATTGTTATCAGCCTTGATTAGTCTCAGGGTATTGACCACAGGATGGGGCAAGAGGTCTTCCAAAGGGTGTGGCAACTGCCTTTCCCCCAGGCAAATACTGCTTGAATGGCAAGGTCCTTGAAGAAAGATGTCCTCCACAGTGTGAGGGAATGACCAAGCATAGGAAAGCAGGCTGATTGCCCTCTGAGCTCCAATCCCAGAGCCCCCAACCCTATATGTTCCTCACACATCTCCAGTCCACTCTGCCCTCCATCTGCTGGAGCCCAAGGTCAGTGGCTTCACACATAATTTTGTGTGTTGGCCCTTTAAGAGGGTGCCTGCATTTCCAGCTGCCTCTTGCTGGCAGACAGCAACCCTGCTGCTTTTTAGAGCCAGATGTTATGTGGGCACTGTTCTCAGTTCTGGTGCCCTGGCCTGGGGAGCCCAGTTTGGGGTTTAGACCAAAGAGTTATCAGTGGGACCCCACACAGCTGAGATATCCCTCCAGGCCTTCAGCTGCTGTCAGTGGAAGCCTGTCTACCCCTTTCACATCTCTGTACTTCCTACTAGTCTCTCTACATCTCCACTTTCTGTCCTTGGTTATCAGGGTCCTCTCCAGCTAGACTTCAGTAGATTTTTCAGGGTGGTTTTTCTATACTTTAGTTGTATTTTCAGTTTTGTTCTTGGAGCATGTTAGTGTACCTTCCATTTACTCCACCACCTTTTTTTATCCCCCTTCCTTGCTTTTCTTCACTACCAAAATCTTTGAAAAAAGTGTTTGTATTTGTAATCTCATTTTCACCTCTGTCTACATCTTTAATTCATTCCAATTTGGATTCTGGCTTCATCACCTCACAAAATTGTTCCTGCTAAGGAAGGACATCCATGACTTCCCTATCACAAATCCAATGGACAACTTTCAGTCCTTATTTTACCTGACCTCCCAGCAGCAATGGGTCCTGAGGACCACACACTCCTTGAAAACCTCTGTTCCTCTAAGTAACATGACACCACACTGTCCTGGTGTTCCTCCCACTTCCCTGGATGCTCTTCCTCAGGCATCTTTGTTGACTTCTCTTGGCCATTAAAATTGGGAAGGTGGGTTTCCCAAGACTTGACATGCAAACTTTTCTTTGCATATAAATTTTAGGATTAGCTTGATCATTTATGCAAAAAAGGCAGCAATGATTTTGATAGGGATTGAGTTGAATCTATAGACCAGTTTGGAAAACATTGCTGTCTTAACAGTATTAGGTCTGCCAGTCCATGAACATGGAAAGTCTTAACATTTATTTAAGTTTTATTTAAATTCTTCAACTATGTTTTG
>NW_005872508.1:37113-44475 GCF_000147115.1 Myotis lucifugus
TGATGAGAACCTCTAGTGTAAAGTTAAATAGACATGGAAAGAGTGGAGAGGTTTGTCTTGTTCCTGATGTTAGAGGAAAACATGCAGTCTTTTCAGCATTAGTTATAATGTTAGTTGTGGGTTTGCATTGAATCTATAGATTGCTTTGGGTAGTATGGACATTTTAATGACCTTAATTCTACCAATCCATGAACACAGTATATTCTTCCATTTGTTTATGTTTTCCTCTATCTCTTTTTTCAATGCCGTATAGTTTTTCGAGTACAGGCCTTTTATCTCCTTAGTTAAGTTTATTCCTAGGTATCTTAATTTTTTTGGTGCAGTGATAAATGGGATTGTTTTTTTAGTTTCTCTTTCTGTGCGTTCATTATTGGTGTATTAAAAAGCCATAGATATCTGGGTGTTAATCTGGTATCCTGCTCCATTGCTGAATTCATTTATTAAGTCTGATAGTTCTTTTTTAAAAATATATTTTTATTGATTTCAGAGAGAAAGGGAGAGGGAGAGAGAGAGAAACATCAATGATGAGAGAAGATCAGTGATCAGCTGCCTCCTGAATGCCCCCTACTAGGGGACAAGTCCACAACCCAGGCATGTGCCTTTGACCAGAATCGAACCCAAGACTCTTCAGTCTGCAGGCCAATGCTCTATCCACAGAGCTAAACCAGCTAGGGCAAGTCTAGTAGGTTTTTGATGGAGTCCTTGGGTTTTCTATGTACAATATCATGTCATCTGCGAATAATGACATTTTTACTTCTTATCCAATTTGGATGCCTTTTATTACTTCTTCTTGTCTGATTGCTATGGCTAGTACTTCCAGTACTAGGTTGAACAGGAGTGGTGAGAGTGGGCATCCCTGTCTTGTTCCTGTTCTTAGAGGAAATGATTTTAGTTTTTGCCCATTGAGTATGATGTTGGCTGTAGGTTTGTTAATATATGGCCTTATCATGTTACGATATGCTCCCTCTATTCCCACTTTGCTGAGAGTTTTTATTAAAAATGGGTGTTGTATTTTGTCGAATGCTTTTTTGTGTCTATTGATATGATCATGAGATTTTTGTCTTTCAATCTGTTTATGTGAGGTTTCATGTTTATTGATTTGTGAATATTGTACCAGCCTTGCATCTCTGGAATAATCCCACTTGATCATGATGTATGATCTTTTTAATATATTGCTAGCCTATTGGAGCATGTCCATGCAGCATCCACTTACTCTGCCGCCATTTTTAATCCTCTAGACCAGTGGTCAGCAAACTCATTAGTCAACAGAGCCAAATATCAACAGTACAACGATTGAAATTTCTTTTGAGTGTCAAATTTTTTAAACTTAAACTATATAGGTAGGTACATTGTTATTAACTTAATTAGGGTCCTCCTAAGGCTTAGGAAGAGCCACACTCTAGGGGCCAAAGAGCCGCATGTGGCTCGCGAGCCGCAGTTTGCCAACCACGGCTCTAGACTATTTCTCTTTTATAGAATAGTTTTAGTTTTTCAGCAATATTGGCACCCTCTCCCACCTTCCCTCCGAGGTTCTGCAATCTGTTCAGTGTTTCTATGTCTCTGGAACTTTTTGGAGAGTTCTTATATAAATCTGCCCCTACATACACAGCCACCCCCATTATCAACATCTGACAAGAGAGTAGTAAATTTGTTGGAATCAGTGAACCTACATTGACACATTATAATCACCCAAAGTCCATAGGTTACATTATGGCTCACTTTTGGTGCTTTACATTCTATGGTTTTTTGAAATACAAAATGACATGTAGCCACCATTATAGTGTCTGCTTTGCATATGTATCCTTACCTGGCAATCACAGATCTTTTTACTATCTTCATATTTTTGTCTTTTTAAGAATTTCATATTGTTGGGATCACATAGTATACTAGAGACCTGGTATACAAAATTCATGCATGGGGGGTCCCTCAGCAAGGCCTGCATCCTCTCCAATACGGGACACCTTGGGGGACATCTGTCTCGCAGTCCAGGACTGCTAGCTCCTAACGGCTCACCTGCCCGCCTGCCTGATTGCTCCCTAACTGCTCCCCAATGCTGGCCTGATCGCCCCCTACTGCTCCCCGCTGCTGGCCCAATTGCTCCTAACTGCCCTCCCCTGCTGCCCAATCACCCCTAACTGCTCCCCCCTGCTGGCCTAATCGCCCTTAACTGCCCTCCCCTTAGGCCTGATTGCCCCTAACAGCCCTCTCCTGCTGGCCTGATTGACCCTAACCGCCTCTGCCTTGGCCTCCACCACCATGACTTTGTCTGGAAGGACATCCAGAAGATGTCCATCTAATTAGCATATTACCCTTTTATTAGTTTAGATAGCTTTTCAGAATGTCCTTTTTTCAACTAGTAATATGCAGTTAAGTTTTGTCCATTCTTTTTATAGCTTTAGGGCTCATTTTTTCACATACTAAATAATATTTCATTGTATACATATATCATGCTTTATTTATTTGCTCACCTACTGAAGGACAACTTGGTTGCTTTCCAGTTTGGGCAATTACAAATAAAACTGACATAAACACTGTTGTGCAGATTTTTTTGTGGACATCGGTTTTCAACTCATTTGAGTAAATTCCAAGGAGCACGATTGCTGGATCATCTGGTAAGGGTGTGTTTAGTTCACTAGGATTCTGCAAAGTGGCCATATTATTTTGCATTCCCACTAGCAATGTCTGAGGGTTTCTTTTTCTCCACAACCTTGTCAGCATTTGGTGGTGTCAGTGTTCTAGGTTTGGCAGTTCTAATGGGTGAGTAGTTGTAGCCCTTATTTCTAAAATCTGGGCATTGACAATATACATTTCCCTGTAAGCACTGATTTAGTTGCATCAAATACGTTTTGTTTTTGTTTTCATTCATCTCAAAGCATTTTAAATTTCCCTTGTGATTTCTTCTTTGACCCATTGTTTTTTAGGAGTGTGTTGTTTCATTTCGATGTATGTGTAAATTTCCTAAATTTCCCTTTGTTATTGAGATCCAATTTCATTTAATTATGTTCAGATAATATAATTTGCATGGTTTCAATTCTCTTAAATTTGTTGAGATTTGCTTTATGGGGCATCTTATTTTTGCACAGGAGTTAATTTGATACCTGCTTGACATCTCCCATTGGCTATCTCAAAAAAACTTGAAGATTTTGCACAAAATCACACCCTTGACATTCCACCTTCCATTCACTCCTCTTCCAGTATTTCCATCTCAGTGAAGGTGCCACTATCCCATGCATATCTCTGGCCTGAACCTAAGATTATCTTCTATATTGCCATCTCCCTTTCTCCATAATTCAAATCTATTGGATTTTACTTTCTTTTTAGATCTCTTAAATCCATTCACTTTTTTCCATTTTGATGGCCGACACCATAGTCCAAGATACAACTATTTCTTGCAGAAACTATGGTAACTTTCCTTAGTGCAACCTCTGACAATTTTTAAAAAATATATTTTATTGTTTTTTTACAGAGAGGAAGGGAGAGGGATAGAGAGTTAGAAACATCGATGAGAGAGAAACATCAATCAGCTGCCTCCTGCACACCCCCTACTGGGGATGTGCCTGCAACCAGGGTACATGCCCTTGACTGGAATCGAACCCGGGACCCTTCAGTCCGTAAGCAGATGCTCTGTCCACTGAGCCAAACCAGTCAGGATGACAATTTTTATTGGAAAACTGAAACTTTCCTATGAACTGGTTTCCCAATCTCTACGGTTGCTCTCCTCCATTCCCAGTTTTATATGGCAGTCTGTTTCTACTTTGTAAATGTACTGATTTTATCAACCTTTTAGTTATAATCACATTGCATTAGAAAAAACAACCCCAATCTCCAACAAGGCCTTGTATAGACAGTCTTACTTCATGACCTCTGAAGCCGACTGTGGCTCCTTTGCTCTCCATCCTCCAGCCTCACTTCTCTGCTTTCAATCCCATGACAGCCCATCCTCCCTCCTGCCACAGGGCCTTTGACCTTTCTGCCCTCCTGCTTCACTTAGGTAAACCCTCTGTAGTCTTCCCATGTCCTTCAATATTCACTTTATTAAAGTCGTTTTCCACTGGAGGCCCTTGTCTGGGCCTGTAATAACACATTTGTTTGTGTGGTTAATGTCAATCACTTGCAAGTTCTCTGGAAATAGAATCCTGTCTGTGTTTGCTAATTGCAATAGCCATGGTCAGAGAGGGGCTTAATGAATATTTGTTGGATACAAGAATTTTTCAGGTTGATCACTTAGTAAGTTTTATAATGTCTAATCACTGAGATGTGAAAGGACAGAACGGGACTGATAGCTGTGTCCCTAACTCCTTTTCCAAGAAAAAGCCGCAGAATATATCAGTTACTCAGCCTGTCCTTATCTCAGCCAATGGGAAAGTAAGGGAAACTAGCCCAAGGCCAAAAGTATGCTAGCCACCCCCTGTCTTTGTGTAACCAGACCCCTAGCTGCACCCTGCCCTTGTGTCACTAGCCCCCGGCCCTCACTCAACCAACCGGAATCGGCCAAATCAGTAGTCCGAGTGGGCCCTCACCCCCTGACCCCAAGCCCTATAAAGTCTTTGTTCTTTCAAGAATCGGGGCTCTCTGGAATCCTGCCGTTGCACCGGCAATGGAGGCAGAGGGACCAAGCCCGGGCTTGAATAAAGGCTCTTTGCTTTTGCATTGGACTCGGCTCCCTAGTGGTCTGTCTTTGGGGGTCTTGAAATCTGGGCATAACAAGATGTACACCTGAAACTAATATAATATTGTATGTCAACTGTAATTGAAAAATAAAAAATGTTAAAAACCTAAACAAAAACAAAGACCATGCACCCATACTAGACACAACTTCTACCTTGGATCTCCTGTCCATCCCTGTTTAAGATCAGAACCCAGGCCAGACTCACCTCAAGGTCTCCAGGTGGCAGTGAGGGCTTTTCAGGGCGTCACAAAGACTCTGTACTGCAGAGCAGCTCAGAGAGTTCCCACTCAGGTCCAGCTCCTGCAGGCGTCCAGGGACTTTGAGAATAGAGAAGAACATCTTCCACCAGGAATCTGTAAATGGGCCCCAGCTGTACCTGAGGGAGAGAAAGGGACAGGGGAGATGTGACCGGTGTGTGTGGGGTCTTATGTGCACACTGTGCTCAACACCATGGGGTTTGGCCCCTCTGAGTGCCAGGCTGCCATGGGCAGGGCTATTGCCAGGGGTGATCAGTCTCTGGAACTGCCCCTCTGTTCCCACCACCCTGGGCTAATTGCCCCCGTTCCGTGTGGTTTCTCACAGTGCAGCCCTTGCCATTCTACACTGCAGTGCTCATTTAGTGTGTCTGTTTCTGCCTCAGTCTGGGAATTTCTTGTGGGCTGGGGCAGATGTTCATATTTTTTTTAATCTTTAGTGTCCAGCATAGGGCCTGGCAAAGAGCTTGGGAATGCAGACAGTCTTCCTCTCATCAATACAGACATGCCTTTCTTCCTTTGGCACAGATTTTGTAAAGTCCCAGTTTCCAGAAAGGAAAGGAAGAGATGGGAGGTGGGAAGAGAACCTGGGCGAGGTGGTTTAAGGTAGTTTTGTGATGGAATTTTTGTATATTACTACATACTATACTGTTGTACAGATTGGCTTGCATGGGACCACATCCCCTTCCCAGGACAGCAAGACCATAGGGAGGTTCCCCAGGAGAGAGATGGCAAAAGGGAACGTTCTATGAGAGAACATTTGCAGGATGTGGGAGAGGAGGATGGGCTTTGTTTGAAAGTTATAGGCTAGACTGCCTTGTATAATTTCCACCAATTTAAATTCTACATGTCACACACTATTTAAGTGATTTCATTTACTCCCAAATAAAATAGAAAAAATAGATTTTATCTATTTCAAGATGCAAACTGCCATCTCTATTTTATTGCCAGATAAATCCACCTCGATAGCCCAGTAGCACCTTGACCCAATATGTCCCCAACTCCATTCATCTTTCCCTTCAGGTCTGCAGACATTGAATTAACTGGTAAGTGGCTAGAGTCTATTATCCCTTTCTTTTTGGGCTGTCCTGCATATTTGTCGGGGATAATTGGGGCCAGGCTCTGGGCTGTGACTGCACAGCCACTCCCCAGGTGACATCCAGTGCTGGTCAGGACACACTCCCCAGGAACCAGGTTTCCTGGTCCACCTGTCTGTGGGGATGCCTACTGGTCAGGTGTGATCGCCCAAATGTTTCTGACGCTCAGGAGGAAGGGGACGCCTTTCTCTAACTTAGTGTCCACGGGAGATTAGACTCAAGGCCCACTTATGGGGAGCACACAGTCGGCCATTCCCTGCACCACACCCCTGGGATGTCTTCTTAAGAATCTACAGGCCCTAGGGTTCACTCAGGACTTATGTCCCAAGTGCCTCATTTGCTATTGCAATACCGCTGGGCCGCAATACAAATTAGACAATGGGCCTGAGAATGGTACTTTTGATTTCCCAATTCTCATTGATCTTGACAACTTCTGCTGCCGGCAGGGCAGATGGTCTGAGGTCCCGTATGTCCAGGCTTTTTTACACTCAAGGACACATCCTTTTCTCTGTAACAGCTGCTCTCCCTCACAGATTTTCCTTCCTCATGCTAAGCACCCCAGCCCCCCCCCATCTCAAATCCTCCTATCCTCCTCCTCCTCCTCCACCATTTTGATCCCACTGACCATTCCCCAGTCCCCCGGTCTATGGCTCCTCAGTCTCAGCAGCCTGAGAGTCCGCCACCCTCCCCAGCGGATCCCACCGCCACCATCCTGTCTCATACCTGCTCCAGAGCAAGTTTTTGGCTCTCTTCCTCTCCTTCCTCTGGCACTAGCCTTAAGTGCCCACTTCGGGAGATTGCTGGCGCCAAATCTGGCTTCATGCTGAGGGCCACGTGAATACCCTGTGCTGGGAGGCCTCTGCCCTCCCAGTCAGAGCAGATGCTGTCCCTAACAGGGACCCACAATGGAACTATCAGGAAGGGCAGACAGGTCACAGGTCTCGAGACCACATGGTTCTCTGCCTGCTAGAAGAACTGAGAAAGGCAGCCCACAAAGCAGTTAATTATAAAAAATTAGCAGAGGTCACCCAGGAAAGACATGAAAATCCGGCAGACTTCCCCTCTCGCCTTACACAGGCCATGAAAAAATATACCAACCTTGACCCTATAGGCCTAGAAGGAACTAAACCCTGAAAGAGACCTTTTATACATGACCTTTAAGGTTTTTAATAATAGAGACAAGGAGACCCAAATCCAAAAACAAAGATGAGATCAGGCCAAGGCTGAGGCCCAGACGAAGGCCTTTCAGCTCCTAGCCACCACTCTCATAAACCCCAAATAAAGTGCCGGTCCTCCAACCAAGGGTAAGTCAGGGGCTAAGCCTCCTCCGGGCCCATGCTTC
>NW_005872508.1:44869-46559 GCF_000147115.1 Myotis lucifugus
CCTTACCGCCCCCCCCCCCACCGGCCTCATCCATAGGTGTACGATTTTTCTCCAGTCTGTTCCCGCACCCCCACACTCCTTTCCCCCCCGAGAATAGTCAGTCCACTCCCTTTCTATGCCCCTGATTCTATTATATTCACCAGTTTACTCTGTTCATCAGCTTTATTCACTTGATTTTTAGATTCACTTGTTGATAGATGTGAATTTGTTGTTCATAATTTGTATCTGTATCTTTTTCTTCTTTTTCCTCTTCTTATAGGATACCTTTCAGCATTTCATATAATACTGGTTTGGGGGTGATGAACTCTTTTAGCTTTTCCTTATCTGTGAAGCTCTTTATCTGACCTTCAATTCTGAATGATAGCTTTGCTGGGTAAAGTAATCTTGGTTGTAGATTCTTGGTATTCATCACTTTGAATATTTCTTGCCACTCCCTTCTGGCCTGCCTAGTTTCTGTTGAGAAATCAGCTGACAGTCATATGGGTACTCCCTTGTAGGTAACTGACTGTTTTTTTCTTGCTGCTTTTAAGATTCTCTCTTTGTCTTTTGCTCTTGGCATTTTAATTATGATGTGTCTTGGTGTGGTCCTCTTTGGATTCCTTTTGTTTGAGGTTCTCTGCGCTTCCTGGACTTGTAAGTCTATTTCTTTCACCAGGTAGGGGAAGTTTTCTGTCATTATTTCTTCAAATAGGTTTTCAATATCATGCTCTTTCTCTTCTTCTGGCACCTCCATAATTCTGATGTTGGTACATTTGAAGTTGTCCCAGAGGCTCCTTACACTATCTTCATATTTTTGGATTCTTTTTTCTTTTTGTTTTTCCGGTTGGGTGTTTTTTGCTTCTTCGTATTTCAGACCTTCAACTTGATTCTTGCGATCCTCTAGTCTGCTGTTAGAAGTCTGTATAATATTCTTTATTTCAGTCAGTGTATGCTTTATTTCTAGTTGGTCCTTTTTCATAACCTCGACGGTCTCACTAGATTTGTTGAGGATCTCACTAAGTTTATCGGCAGTTTTTAGAAAATTCTTGAAAAACCTTAAAAGTGTGGTTTTGAACTCTATATCCAGTAGTTTGCTTTCCTCCATTTCTGTCATTTGTGACTTGTTTCTTTGTCTCTGCATTTTTTATGCTTCCCTGTGTTGATAGAGTGGCTTTGTGTGCTAGGTGTCCTATAGGGCCCAGTGGCTCAGCCTCCCCAATTACCTGAGGTAGACACTCTTGGTGCACCCCCTTGTGGGCTTTGTGCACAGTCTTGTTGTAGTTAAACCTTGATTGTTGTAGGTATCACTGGGAGGAATTGACCTCCAGGCCAATTGGCTGTGAGAATCAGCTGTGTCTGCAGTGGGATCACTTCTGTGCTGGAGACACCCTTCTGGGGCAAGACTTGTTTCAGTGGGGCTTTGGTGCTCACTGAGTCTGCCCCCTGAGTGTGTCCCTTATGGATCTGAGGAGTTGTAATCTGGATAGTCCCAATCTGACCACTGCGTATACTGGCTCTTGGATCTCTAAGGAGGTGCTAATTTAGCCTCTGCTTGAGGCTACCCAGCGGGAGTTCAGCTGTGAAGGAATGCAAGCTGCTGTGGGGCCTTGGGCCAGCTGCAGTTAGTTAGGTAATTTTCAGATTGCAAAGGGCCAGGCCTTTCATATGCAAAAGCCTCTGTGCACAGCTTGGGTGGGGCGGGGTCCCAGGG
>NW_005872508.1:46925-49099 GCF_000147115.1 Myotis lucifugus
AGGTCAGGGGTGGGCAAACTTTTGACTCGAGGGCCACAATGGGTCTTAAACTGGACCGGAGGGCCAGACAAAAGCATGGATGGAGTGTTTGTGTGAACTAATATAAATTCAAAGTAAACATCATTACATAAAAGGGTACGGTCTTTTTTTTTTTTTTAGTTTTATTCATTTCAAACGGGCCGGATTCGGCCCGCGGGCCGTAGTTTGCCAACGGCTGTCTTGCCTCTCCCCGTATGAGTCTGGGTCCACAGAGACTCGCTCAGAACTGGAGTTCAGAGCAGTCAGGGGCTTGAGACTCCGTCCTGATTTAAAAAGACAACCGTGTCCACAGCTGCCAGCCCTTTCAGCATGCGCCTCCGTACCTCTGCACTTTACTTGCACACCACACCTCCTCTGAGTCTCGGTATGCTTTTCTCTTTCCTTCTAGTTGTAGAATTTCCACTCAGCCAGCCTTCCTGTGGTTCTGGATGATGTCTGTTTTATCTTTTAGTTGTATTTTTGAAGTGGTTGTGGGAGGCAGCAATTTTCAGTGTTTACCTATGCCGCCATATTGGTTTCTCTCCCCATAAAATTATTTTCTTTGCTACTTCATAACTGTAATTTTGCTGCTGTTATGAATTGTAATGTAAATATTGATATGCAGGATGTATTTTCATTGTTACAAATTGAACATAATTAAAGCATAATGATTAATCACAAAAGCAATATGTAATTATATATTCAATATGTGTTTTCTGATGGTCTTAGGCGACCACTATGAAAGGGTCGTTTGACCCCAAAGGGGTCGCGACCCACAGGTTGAGAACCACTCTCCTAGACACTAGATCAAAGTGAGCCTGGTGCAAATTACTGTTGCAGTGGGGGATAGAGGGAAAGCAAAGGTGAGAGAAATAAGTAAAATCAGAGTGTCTAGGAAAAATTAAAGGGAAGATATCCTAAAAGTTCCAGGAAATCTCTACCAATGAAGCAAAGAAAAAAAAAAGCCATTATTATTCTGTGAGCAACCAAACTGAGTTGGGGGTCTCAGACAATTAGCTCATATTATTGCAAAGACAGACAGAAACTCCCAGATTGGAGAGGGTGCAGGTCAGGCTTAGGGACCCCCCACACCCTCCAGTGCATGCATGTCATATACCAGGCCTCTAGTCGTATCTAATAATAAACAAACATGGTAATTGACCATACCTCTGCTACGCTTCCCATTGGCTAATCAGCAGGATATGCAAATTAACTTCCAACAAAGATGGCAGCTGGCAGCCATGTAGCTGAAGCGAACATGAGGATTGCTTGCTCCAGTGATGGAGGAAGCCAAGGTTCCCCGCCTGCCGCGGCCCAGCTCTGAGCTCCGGAAGCAACAATATTTCAATTATGGAAGCTAAACAAACCTTAGATACCTGCTTTCAGCCGGCGACGGCCTCAGAGCTTAGAGCACCAGTGATGGCAACAGAGTTTCAATTATAGAAGCTAAACAAACCCCAGATACCTGCTTTCAGTCAGCCGTGGCCTCAGAGCTGAGCGAGCAGGACAGCAACAATGTTTCAATTATAGAAGCCAAACAAACCCCAGATACCTGCTTTCAGCCACCATGGCCTCAGAGCTTAGAGCGCCAGTGATGGCAACAGAGTTTCAATTATAGAAGCTAAACAAACCCAGATTCCTGCTTTCAGCCAGCCACAGCCTCAGAGCTAGAGCCGGCTCTCAGCTCCAGTGACAGCTATAGAAGGTAAATAAATCCCAGAATAAAAAAAAAGAGGCTGGGAGCTTCAGTCGCCCGCCAGTCTGCAAACGGCCCTCAGCCCCTCACCTAGACTGGCCAGGCACCCACTGGGGACCCCCACCCTGAAGGGGGTGTGACCAACTGCAAACAGCCATCAGCCTGTCATCCAGGCTGGCCAGGCACCCAAGTGGGACCCCCACCCTGATCCGGGACACCCTTCAGGGCAAACCAGCTGGCCCCCACCCGTGCACCAGGCCTCTATCCTATATAGTAAAAGGGTAATATGCAAACTGACCCTAACAGCAGAAAGACTGGGAATGACTGGTCACTATGACACACACTGAACACCAGGGGGCAGACACTCAATGCAGAAGCTGCCCTCTGGTGGTCAGTGCGCTCTCACAGGGGGTAGCTCTGCTCAGCCACAAGCCAGGCTGATGGCTGCCAGTACAGCGGT
>NW_005872508.1:49199-58582 GCF_000147115.1 Myotis lucifugus
TCTGACTGCAGCTTAGGTCTGCTCCCCGCTGGCAAGTGGACATGCCCCGAGGGCTTCTGGGCTGCCAGAGGGATGTCTGATTGCCATCTTAGGCCCAATCCCCAGGGGAGCAGACCTAAGCCAGCAAGTGGGCCCCGAGGGGTCCCAGACTGTGAGAGGGCACAGGCTGGGCTGAGGGACCCCCTACCCTCCAGTGCACAAATTTTTGTGCACCGGGCCTCTAGTATATATATAAGCCTAAGTGACTGTCAGAGCATTCAACTGTCCTACTGGTAGCTATGATGCGCATTGACCACTAGAGGGAAGATGCTCTAACTGGTGGCTATAACACACACTGACCACCAGGGGGGAGATGCTCAATGCAGGAGCTGCCTACCTTCAGTGACTTGGCAGCTGCGGTTCTCAGGTGACACACTGGGAACCAGAGAGGAGGGAGCCCGATTCCTTGGTGTGTCACCTGAGAACCACCCACTGGTAATTCAGGACCCCTTGGGGGATATCGGAGAGCCGGTTTCAGCCCGATCACCACAGACCAGGCTGAGGGACCCCACCTGTGCATGAATTCATGCACTGGGGCTCTAGTCTGAAAATAAAATACCCAAGTCTACCATTACTTTATCTGAGACTCTGTACTAATCAGGTCCACTTGTGTGATCCTCCCCTTCTTAAACTACTATTCCACCTTGCCCACGCCTCTCTTACCATGGACTTTGCACGCTGTTCTAGTTATTGGATGGGTATCTGTCTTCTCTTCCAGATTTGAGTTTGTAGTGGACAGGGCTGTGCTTTACTAATCTGTGATCTTTTAAGAGTTGGTGTAAAATGACTGCTTAATACACATTTATGGAGTGATTCATCTAAAGGGGAGATAGGCACCTCAAAGTACTAAAGGATCAAAGCTGCCACTGAGGTTGGGAACCCGGATGTGGAAGTTAACAGTGTTGCTGGTGCTGGAGGGTAATTTGAGAAATCTACTCTGTCATACTCACATGGTGGGTTTCAGCGGAGTCTGTGGGGCAATAGTGCATCATTGAAACAAACAGGGAAGTTGGTTTTGTAGAGAAAAAGAAAGACTCCTTTTCAGATAGTCACATTCTGAGGTGACAGGGGAGAACCTAGGACCAATGTCATAGTCAACAGCCATCAAAGGGGTGCCTGAAGCAGCTGAGTGACCTGTTGCATAAAGGAAGCATGTGTGAGGGAGAATCAGAGCAGGTGGCTGGATGGAGGGCAGCTGATATCAGCATGGGGGTGGAAGTGCACCCAGGAGAGAAGGTAGCCATTGTGACAGAGACAGGAAGAGAAGCAGCAGTGCAAGTCAGGGCCACAGCAGGCTGCCCAGAAGCAGGGAGGGAAGGTCACGTGGTCATATATTGCTGCAGAGGATCCTAGGTGGACAGAGAATGGGGGTCAGATTTGGCTGTTAGAAGTCACTGGTCACATCAGTCCTTTTAGCCCCTGGGGCCAGGCTCGATGAGAGTGCCCCCAGTGGCCAGGACAGTGATACCAACAGAGAAGCTGGAGAGAGGAGAGAGGGGGAGTACTTACAGAAATGCACCGGAAGTCCTTCCTGCTTGTCTGTGCTGTCCACTCTCATTCAGTTGAAGTCTTTCAATGCGGTGGCAGAATTTAAAGAAGAAAGTGAACAGCAGGAGCTCCATGTCAGTTTGGACACATATCCTCATTTCATTGCAAGTGAAAATATTTTTCATAAAGTTTTCATCCTGAATCTCATAAAAACAGTGCAGCAAATCCCAAGAATGTGGGCCTGGCATGGGAAGGACTTGAGTCTTGGCCAAGTGCAGCAGAGAGCTATGCCTCTCCCGAGACAGGCTGCATTTGAAGATGCCCTCCATCTCTCGCATCCCCTGATCACTCAAAAGGCCAAAAAGGAAACATGTGGTTGGTTTCCCAAACAGGTCACCCCAGTCATATACATCTGTCAAGTCTGTTATAATTTTGTAGTTTCTAAGGCTACCACTTTTCAACTCTCTATCGCCTAAAGCATAGGACATTGCTGCAAAGAACTCCTGGAAGCACCGGTGAATGAAGCTGTAGCTCCGAGGGTTGGGATGCTTTTGAAGAACACCCATGTTTAAGAGAGTGGAGATGTTGGCCCCGTCTAACCCGTGTTTCCTAAAGTCCTCAGCGCTGAAAAGAGTCTTTTTTTGACAGGTGCCTTCAGTAGCCAGAGAGCAGAAGCCTCTCAACTTAGTCCCGAGGGACTGAGCCTGGAGAACATGGAAAAAGTAGTGCAGACAGAGGGCTGTGGTCGTCTGGGAGGTCAGTGAGAGTGGTTGCTCCTGCTCCATCTGCTGCTTCAGGCAAGTGCAGACCAGCCAGGACACCAAAGGCATGAGACACATGGTGAAGAGAGCCAGGTTGGATTCAACCGAGGTAAAGGCTCTAATCGCTTGGCTCTCATCTGTGAAATATTGGAAGAAATACTCCTTCCTGGCCGACTCAGAGAATCCCAGGACCTCCACCCAGCGAGGATGCTTTAATGAAGTTTTGAGCCTCCACAGAGCTGTGATCCGAGCTGTGATCAGCAGGGAAGCCGTGGGAAGTAAGGTTTTCTTCAGCAAACTGCCCAGCAGTGTGTGCACCTGCTGCTGCTGGCTCCAGTGTGGACAGAGCTCAGAACTCTGCTCCTTCAAGTCCCATTTTGGTTCATCTAAGTTATCAAGAATGAAGAGCAGCTGCTCTGGCTGAGACAGGATCTGCCCAATGGGAGCATCAGGAGCAGCCCAGTCTTTTGTGATGAGCTCAGCGAGACTCATGGTCTCGGACTGGGCCAGCTCTCTGCAGTCGAAGTAGAAGACATGCTTGAAGCGGTCCCTGAACAGCCAGCCTTCCTCCCAGGCTCTCCTCACCTGCCTGGCCAGGGTTGACTTCCCGATTCCAGCAACTCCATGCACCACGACAGTGGGAGGCTCCTCCTGGGTACTCAGGCCTGGGCCAAATAAATCTTCAATCTCCATCAAATGAATTTGTTCACCTACCACCTCATGATTCCTTCTCCTGAGCAGGAAGTCATAGCCTCTGGGTTGAAATCTGTGTAGAAGTAGCAGTTGTGTGAATTTTTGGTGCAAATACTCATTTCTCCATGACTGTGTGGGGCAGGAGCTCTCTCTCCTTTGATTCTGGTATTTTTCTTTGATTCCTACAGAAAGGAGAGAAAGATGGAATATTTGTTCAATTGTTTCTCCATTTATTCCACATTTGTTTTTCTGAACCCACTTGAAGCTACACACTGTGCTGGCTGCTGATATGGTACATTCTTGCCAGGCCAGTGGACAAAACAGGGTTTTGAGGAGAAGAAACCAGCTTGTTTTTTGTTTTTTAAAAATATATTTTATTGATTTTTTACAGAGAGCAAGGGAGAGGGATAGAGAATTAGAAACATCAATGAGAGAGAAACATTGATCAGCTGCCTCCTGCACACCCCCTACTGGGGATGTGCCCACAACCAAGGTATATGCCCTTGACCGGAATTGAATCTGGGACCCTTCAGTCCGCAGGCCAACGCTTTATCCACTGAGCCAAAACGGTTAGGGCATTGACTTGATCAAATCATTCTCATAGGGTGATGTTTCTTCATTCTGCAAATATCTAATCTAGGGCTTACACTGCGAGGCACTTATCTAGAGGCTGGGAATAAAGAGTGAATAAAGAGACACAATTGTCTGCTCTCACTAATTCCATGACCTGAGCTATTAGCCCCACTGAGCGTCAGTTTTTTCATTCATAATTTGTAAGTAGTTTTGGTCGAGTGAAGGATATAATGGATGGTGAAGCGGATACTATTGGTTCCTGAGAGTACCTCCTCCGCACCCACCCATTTAACGACATGGCAAGGATATTCTTCTACTTGCACCTGTGGTTTTCTGTCTGAGGACTCTCTCTCAGGCATTGGGTGTGACAGGCCAGAAGCCCTGGGGAACTAAAGCTCCAGGGGGAGCTCTCAACCAGTGATAGATGGCAGTACCCTGACCCCAGGAAAGATAGTACTGTCTCCTGAAGATCCCTAGTTCATTAAACCTCAGTTGCCCCACAATGCAGGTTTCATTGGTTTCTCCCCTTCCCTTCCCACTTCTCTCTCCTAATGGTACTTCCAGGGAACCAGTTCTTGAATAAGCCATCTGCTCTCCAATGTCAGCTTATGGGGGAAACCACGTGGACAGAGGAGAAAGTGGTTTATGAACTGTGAGGAGCTGAGCACATGTCAGAGACTGTGCCCCTGGGAGGAACCTCAAGGTCATATCTTTGAAATATTCCAAGTGGAATTACTGCTACATCCTTTTCCCTTCTTCCCTTCAGAATATTTTGAGTGACTTTCATCTCTCTTCATAGATGAATGTTTGAGATGATGCAAGTGACCCATCTGGAGTCCTGAAGCCCAGTTCATCTTGGGAATCCTGCTGGACCTCCAGAGTATGTGGGCCAATTTTCACCTGTAGCTTGGTGAGAATAGGGTATTAGGGGCCCACTCCCTCCTCTGGAATCATCATCTGAAGATCCACTTTTATTGTCTCCCGTGAGAACATTTCTGGCAAAGTGCAGATCTTCTAATGCATCAATATGGCCACTCTGTGTCATGGCGATGGCCCACCCCACTCTGAATCCTATGTCTGCCTGATGTGCCAAGAGAGGACTTAGGTCTTTTGGTGCCATGTTCTCCAAAATATCCTGGTTTTAATGGATCTCCTAGCATTCCACATATCTAAATTCTCTTGATTTAGTAAAACTTTCAAAATTCTACCCTTACCACCAATACTTCTATCAATATACATTTTAGCATTATGCCTTTGACCAGGGGTTGGCAAATTCTGGCCAAATCTAAGTGTTCACCTCTTGTACAACCTGTGACCTAAGAATGGTTGTTACATTTTTAAATGGTTGAAAAAGTCAAAGAAGAATTATATTTAATGACATGAAAATTATATAAAATGCAAGACATATGAAGAGATGTACATCCAGTTACATGAAACTCATAGGTCTTGGTACAGATTCAACTTTAAAAGGACTTTATTTATCACATTATATTGAAATTGTCAAAATGAAAGACAAAGAGAATATGAAAGGAGCAAGAGAATGACCGATCTCAGACAAGGTGACTCCCAAAAAGCTATGAACAAATTTCAGCAGAAACATCACTGTTCAGATAGAGTAGATGATATATTCAAAGTGCTGAGAGAAAAAACATCTGTCAACTAAGAATGAGCAAAGGTTCAGAAATGAAAGAGCTATAAAGGTATTCCTAGATAAACATAAGTTGAGGGAGTTCATTACCACTAGAACGGACTCACAAGAAATGCAGACAGGAGTTCTCCAAGCTAAAATAAAGGATGTTAATTGGTAACATGAAAATATATGAACGTATATATCTTACTGGTAAGGGTAAATATATCGTCAAATTCAGAATATGCTATACAGTAGTGATGGTGTATAAATAATTCTAGTAGAGTGATGAAAAGACAAAAGTATTGGCTAATGCTGTTGGAGTGGGTGGGCGTGGGGTTGTCAGACTGTAGTAAATCCTGGGAGCTGGTGAAGGGGAGCATGGAGGCACTGGTGCAGGATAGTATGATGACCTTGGAACGTCTTTGGGGTATGCAGTGGGTCATTGACTGATGATCAGGCATTTGATTTTAACTTTTAGCTTTGTAACAGCTTAAGGGACCACGTGAGAACATGTGTGGATTTGGCCCCTGTCACTGCAAACGGTTCAGAGTTTGTATGCTCCTTTTTACAAGTGATTTCCCAGATCACAGTGCTCTGCTGAGATTTGAGTGGGATTTGAGAATTTGGGGAACACCTGCAGCTTTGTAACTTCAGAGGTGTGATCAGTTAAAAAATTCACCTTTTGTGGAGTTGTGTTTTGTCAGTCATCTCTGCTAACTGAGCCCCAAGAAGGACTCCATGAAAGATGACAGAAGTCACTGTTATAGCAAAGTGTGTGTGTGTGTGTGTGTGTGTGTGTGTGTGTGTGTGTGTGGAGGGTGCTAAATTGCCCAAAATGACCAGAAACTTAATTAACATCAAAATGAATCAGCACATGTGGCTACTGAATGACTCCAAGATGTGGTGGCGGGTGAGGAGGTGGCCAACAGGACAGACCATGGTGCTGTCCATCTACATGGAGAGGAAGAATGGCCTGAAGAAGGGCTCCCTCATGAAGAATCTGAAGAATACACTGAGCCTTGGCAATACCAAGAGGAAGACCAGTATGTGGGACTCATCCCTGATACCCTACACCGATGCTGAGTACCCTGCCAAGGGGGAAGTTGCCAACCGTATCTATGACCTCAACATCCTGGACTTTGTCAAGTTTGCCTACATGACTGAGAGGTTAGGTGACCTGTCCCTTGTAAAGGGGTCATGTGTCACTGCCTTGGAGACATGCAGCAATGGCTGGTGATGTGGCAGCTACAACGGGCAGTTGGACCTGTTCCCTTTCAACAACATCCTGAGGAGGTAGGCAGCTGGCCACCAAGTTCCAAACTTACTCAGCTTGCTGAAGGGCTCATCCCCTGTGTCCTGCATGTGGTCCATAAAGTTTACCTTTTCAGCTTGGCCACCGAGAAGCTCAAGTTCGAGAAGGGAGAGACTGTGAAGGTCATAGAGAAGCCTGGGAATGACCAGGAGAGGTGGAAATGCAAAAATGCCTGGGGGCAGGCAGGCCTTGTCCACCCAACTATGTGGTGGTGCTCAGCCATGGGCCTGCCCTGTCCACATTGCATGCCCCATACATCAGCTACCCGGGGTAGGGGCAGCGGGTGCTTTGCAGACAGAGAGTGGTACTATGGCAACAACACACCACCAGGCCAGGTGCGTCCTCAATGAGGGGTGCTGGAGGCGACATCCTCATTGGGGAAGGCGAATCCTCGCCCAGTGACTTGTCATGTGTCTCTCATAGCACCAGGAAAGAACGAACATTACAAGTTGCAGCTTGTGAAGAGTGTCAACTGCATCACACAGCAGCAGTTTCCCACTATGGACACTACTAAAAGGCCCCCATCCTCACCGCGGGCATGGGGAGAAGCTGTACCTCATCAGAGCGCTTCAGTGATGTCCTCCCAGGGCCCTGCCATCTCCAGGCCTTGGTGCCACACTTACTTCCCCAGCGCTGATCTGGTGGCTCCAAGAAGACATGGTGGGTCACCTGCTCTCCTGTAGCTCCTGTTCTGTCCAGTGGATCCTCCCCTACTGGGGTCCTTTGCCTGGTTGATGTTTCTGTCCAGGTTCTTTATTTCTACCTGCCTCCCCTTTGCCATCCCAGCCCCTCATTCCAGGGTTCAAGGCCGCCCCTCCCTACTGTGGTCAGTTTTAGAGAATGAAAGATGGAAGAGGGCAAGTTTGTCCAGTTTATTCTTCTCAATTAGAAACAGCCATAGGGGGACAAACCAAGATGGCGGCATAGGTAAACACTGGAGATTGCTGCCTCGCACAACCACTTCAAAAAAACAACTAAAAGACAGAACGGACATCATCCAGAACCACAGGAAGGCTGGCTGAGTGGAAATTCTACAACTAGAAGGAAAGAGAAAAGCATACCGAGACTCGGAGGAGGCGCAGTGCGGAAGTAAAACACTGAGGTGCAGAGGTGCATATGGAGCGGGCTGGCGGCTGAGGGCGCGGTTGTCGTTTTCAATCGGGAGGGAGTCTCAGGCTCTGGGCTCCAGTTCCAGGCAAGTCTCTATGGACCCAGACTCATATGGGAGAAGCGGGACTGTCCGAGAGCAGCTTTCTCTCTGAGGGGCTTGCAGCGATTTCCCGGACACTGAGAAGCAGAGCCTCTGAGGGCAAGTCTGAGAGCAGCCATAGCTGCTAGCCCCGCCCTGTTGATCCTGTGGGACCTGCCCCGCCCAAGCTTGCAGGGAGGCTTTTGCTGGATAGCCGCAGGCAAAGGCTAGATTAGCACCTCCCTAGAGCTCCAGGAGCCAGGAAGCCCAGAGGTCAGAGTGGGACCATCCAGTTTGCAGCTCCCTAGAAACATAAAGGACACACTCAGGGGGCAGACTCAGTGAGCACCAAAGCCCCATTGAAGCAAGTCTTGCCCCAGAGGGGTCTCTCCAGCACAGAAGTTCTCCCACTGCAGACACAGCTGATTCTCACAGCCAATTGGCCTGGAGGTCAATTCCTCCCAGTGATAACTACAACAATCAAGGCTTAACTACAACAAGACTGTGCACAAAGCCCACAAGGGGCTACACCAAGAGTGTCCTCCTCAGGTAACTGGGGAGGCTGAACCACTGGGCCCTAGAGGACACTCAGCACAGAAAACCACTTTATCAACACAAGGAAGCATAAAAAAAATGCCAAGGCAAAGAAACAGGTCACAAACGACAGAAATGGAGGAAAGCAAACTACTGGACATAGAGTCCAAAACCACACTTTTAAGGTCTTTAAAGAACTGTCTAGAAGCTGCCGATAAATTTAGTAAGACCCTCGAAAAGACTGGTGAGACCACCGATAAATATAGTGAGATCCTCAAGAAATCTAGTGAGACCCTCGATGTTGTGATAAAGAACCACCTAGAAATTAAGCATACACTGACTGAAATAAAGAATATTATACAGATTCCCAACAGCAGACCAGAGGATCACAAGAATCAAGTCAAAGATTTGAAATACGAAGAAGCAAATAACACCCAACCAGAAAAGCAAAATGAAAAAAGAATCCAAAAATATGAAGATAGTGTAAGGAGCCTCTGGGACAGCTTAAAGCATACCAACATCTGAATTATAGGGGTGCCAGAAGAAGAGAGAGAGCAAGATATTGAAAACCTATTTGAAGAAATAATGACAGAAAACTTCCCCTACCTAGTGAAAGAAATAGACTTCCAAGTCCAGGAAGCACATAGAACCCCAAACAAAAGGAATCCTAAGAAGACCACACCAAGACACATCATAATTAAAATGTCAAGAGCAAAAGACAAAGAGAGAATCTTAAAAGCAGCAAGAGAAAGAAAGTCAGTAACCTACAAGGGAGTACCCATATGACTGTCAGCTGATTTCTCAACACAAACTTTGCAGGCCAGAAGGGAGTGGCAAGAAATATTCAAAGTGATGAACAGCAAGAACCTACAACCAAGATTACTTTATCCAGCAAAGCTATCATTCAGAAGTGAAAGTCAGATAAAGAGCTTCACAGATAAGGAAAAGTTAAAGGAGTTCATCACCACCAAACCAGTATTATATGAAATGCTGAAAGGTATCCTTTAAGAAGAGGAAGAAGAAGAAAAAGGTACAGATACAAATTATGAACAACAAATACACATCTATCAACAAGTGAATCTAAAAATCAAGTGAATAAATAATCTGATGAACAGTATGAACTAGTGATTATAATAGAATCAGGGACATAGAAAGGGAATGGAC
>NW_005872509.1:0-5816 GCF_000147115.1 Myotis lucifugus
GACTGGCCGCGCTGCGCGCTGCGTCCGCCGCCGCCGCTCTTCGCGGGGGGCCACCGGCGCGCCCGGCACCGAGAGGCTGCGCGCCGCCGGGACCGGGGCCGGGGCGAGTGCGCCGCGCCGGGGACGGGGTTTCTGGTCCGCCGGCGGCTGGCGGGCGGCCGGGTTCGGCCGGCTCCTCGGTCTGGGCCCCGCCTGGAGGGCGGGCCGATTACTCACAATGTTTTTAGGGGATTTCGGGGCCCCCTCCCGCCGCTCGGAGGAGTTGGTGATGTCACCGGGCCGGGCCTGGAGCCCCGCCAGGCTGCTGGGCTGCGGCCGCCCGCCCTGCAGCGAGAGGCTCGGGCCTGCTCAGCCCGCAGAGCCGAGCGCGGGCCCCGCACGTTACCCAGTCGCTGCAGGGTGTCTGTCTGTCCGTCCGTCGCCGCAGAAAGCAGTTACTGCCCACCCGCCCCACCTCGACGCCGCGGGCGGGCCTCTCCACCCGGCCGAGCTGGGACAGGGGCCGCGGGAGCTGCTACACGCGAGGGCGGGCCGGCCCTGGGGTCGTAGCCCGGCCCTTCGAGCACGGGTTTGGGGTCCATCACACCAGCCCCGGGGCGCCCAGGTCGGGTATCTCCGGGCCTCGTTCCTCCAGCCTGACGCCGGCATCTGAGGGCCGGGAGCCCCAACGGCCGCTTGACCCACAATGTGCCGGCGCCCCGCCGCTCCCCGGGGCCTCCCGTTAGGGACGAGTTGGCCACTGATTGATTGTCCGCGGCCCCTGCGCGGGGCCGGGGCCGGATCGGGGTGGAGGCTGCGGCGGGGCCCCCCACGCCGGGCCGGGGCCTCATCCCGGAGGGAGGATCTCCAGAGTCTTTTCCAGATGGAAAAAGACTTTATTTTCTATAAATTCGTTCTAAATTAGGGAATCACGTGGGAATTGGAAAAGACTGGAAATTCTGAGCTGCTTTCTCGGGCCCTGAAAAAACAGGAAGAGAAAAGTGAAAACGGTCACCACCCTCCCACTCCTTTTGGTTTCTCACCGGCCGGCGCATTAGTCACGTCGGTTTACTTTTCTGGGGAGGCCGCTGAAGATCAGAACAGGTTCATGATCACCTTTGGCTAATGACCGCAATCATCATCGACCCCTGCATGGTCCTCTTTTTAAAAAGTCATATCTATTTATCATTTAAATCAACAAGTTGAATTCCATTGTACCCACTGCCAAACTCAAGGGGCTGGTTAGACTGCCAGCAGGACTTACTACCCACCGTCTCCTTGTCCCCGTCCAGGCACCACCACCCAGAACTCTGTGTTTGCTGTTCCGTGCTTACATATACATGCCTACACAATAGGCTGTTTGATTTTGTTTAGTTTCGAACTTTTATGAAGAGAGTCTCATATTACTTTTGGTCTTTGTTACTTGTTTTTTTCACTCAACATATTACTAACTTTCATGTGTTTCATAGTTCATACACTTTGTATGGCTGTTTACTATGCTGTTGTGTAAACAAGCCACTGATTATTTGTTCATCCCGAGAATGGCCATTTCAGTTTCTAGTTTTTTGCTGTTATAAGCAGTGTGATTAAGAGACATCCTGTGAGCCCTAGCTGGTTTGGCTCAGTGGATAAAGCATTGGCCTGCGGACCAAAGCGTCCCAGGTTAGATTCCAGTCAAGGGCATGTACCTCAGTTGCAGGCTCCTCCTGGGCCCCAGCCCTGGTAGGGGTGCTTGCAGGAGGCAACCAATTGTGTTTCTCTCACATCAATATTTCTTTCCCTCTCTCTTCCACTCTCTCTAAAAATCAATGGAAAAATATCCTCGCTCTAACCGTTTTGGCTCAGTGGATAGAGCATCGGCCTGCAGACTGAAGGGTCCCGGGTTCAATTCCGGTCAAGGGCATGTACCTTGGTTGCAGGCACAGCCCCAGTAGGGGGTGTGCAGGAGGCAGCTGATCGATGTTTCTCTCTCATCGATGTTTCTAACTCTATCCCTCTCCCTTCCTCTCTGTAAAAAAATCAATAAAATATATTTAGAAAAAAAAAGAGAAAAAAAAATATCCTCGAGTGAGGATTAATTTTTAAAGAGAGAGAGATCCTGTGGCTTTGGCCAGCGTTGCTCAGTGGTTAGAGTCTGGGACAGCACACCAAAGGGCCATGGGTTCCATTTCCATCAAGAGCACATACCTGGAGGGAGAAACCAAGATGGCGGCATAGGTAAACACTGGAAATTGCTGCCTCGCACAACCACTTCAAAAATACAACTAAAAGACAAAACAGACATCATCCAGAATCACAGGAAGGCTGGCTGAGTGGAAATTCTACAACTAGAAGGAAAGAGAAAAGCACTCTGAGACTCAGGAGGTGCAGAGGTACAGAGGTGCACGCAGAAAGGGCTGGCAACTGAGGACGTGGCTGTCTTTTTCAATCGGGAGGGAGACACACGCTCCCGACTGCTCTGAACTCCAGTTCCTGGCGAGTCTCTGGGGACCCAGACTCATACAGGGAGAAACTGGACTGTCTGGCAGTGGGCAGAACTCGAGGGCGGCTTTCTCTCAGAGGTGCTTGCAGCGATTACCGGGACACTGAGACGTGGGGCCTCTTAGGGCAGGGCTGAGGAGCAGCCATAGCTGTTTGCTCTGCCCTATTGATCCCCTGAGACCCCACTCCACCCAAGCTGTGGGCAGAGGCTTTTGCATTTGAAAGGCCTGGCCCTTTGCAATCTGAAAATTACCTAACAAACTGCAGCTGGGTCAGAGAGACCCAGAACTTCCAAAAGAAGGCCCAAGGCCCCACAGCAGCTTGCATTGCTTCACAGCTGGGCCTCATCTGGGCACCTCCAAATCCCAAACAAAGAAGAGGAATCTGCAGATCTCTCTGTAGCTCCTGCTGGGCAGCCTCAGGCAGAGGCTAAATTAGCACCTCCTTAGAGATCCAAGAGCCAGTGTACCCAGTGGTCAGAGTGGGACCATCCAGATTACAACTCCTCAGATCCATAAGGGGCACACTCAGGGGGCAGACTCAGTGAGCACCAAAGCCCCACTGAAGCAAGTCTTGCCCCAGAAGGGTGTCTCCAGCACAGAAGTTCTCCCACTGCAGACACAGCTGACTCTCACAGCCAATTGGCCTGGAGGTCAATTCCTCCCAGTGATACCTACAACAATCAAGGCTTAACTACAACAAGACTGTGCACACAACCCACAAAGGGGTGCACCAAGAGTATCCACCTCAGGTAATTGGGGAGGCTGAGCCTCTGGGCCCTATAGGACACCTAGCACACAAAGCCACTCTATCAACACAGGGAAGCATAAAAAATGTGGAGACAAAGAAACAGATCATAAATGACAGAAATGGAGGAAAGCAAACTACTGGATATAGAGTTCAAAACCACACTTATAAGGTTTTTCAAGAATTTTCTAGAAACCGCTGATAAATTTAGTGAGACCCTCAAGAAATCTAGTGAGACCCGCGAGGTTATGAAAAAGGACCAACTAGAAATTAAGCTAAAGGAGTTCATCACCACCAAACCAGTATTATATGAAATGCTGAAAGGTATCCTTTAAGAAGAGGAAGAAGAAGAAAAAGGTAAAGATACAAATTATGAATAACAAATACACATCTATCAACAAGTGAATCTAAAAACCAAGTGAAGGCTAGTTCGGCTGCTGCTGCCGCTGCGGGTGGACCTGCAGGAGGCGGCGGCGGCGACGGCGGCGGCGGCGGCGGCGGCGGCGGCGGCGGCGGCGGCGGCAGCGGCCGAGGCCGAGGGAAGATGGCGGACGGTGTGGACCACATAGACATTTACGCGGATGTAGGCGAAGAGTTCAACCAGGAAGCTGAATATGGTGGGCATGATCAGATAGATTTGTATGATGATGTCATCTCTCCATCCGCAAATAATGGAGATGCCCCAGAAGACCGGGATTACATGGATACTCTCCCACCAACTGTTGGTGATGATGTGGGTAAAGGAGCAGCACCAAATGTTGTCTATACATATACGGGAAAGAGAATTGCATTATACATTGGAAATCTAACATGGTGGACAACAGATGAAGACTTAACTGAAGCAGTGCATTCTTTGGGAGTAAATGATATTTTGGAGATAAAGTTTTTTGAAAACCGGGCAAATGGCCAATCAAAGGGGTTTGCCCTTGTTGGTGTTGGATCTGAAGCATCCTCAAAAAAGTTAATGGATCTGTTGCCTAAAAGAGAACTTCATGGTCAGAATCCTGTTGTAACTCCATGCAATAAACAGTTCCTGAGTCAGTTTGAAATGCAGTCCAGGAAAACTACACAATCAGGACAAATGTCTGGGGAAGGTAAAGCTGGTCCTCCAGGAGGCAGTTCACGTGCAGCATTTCCACAAGGTGGTAGAGGACGGGGCCGTTTTCCAGGGGCTGTTCCCGGTGGGGACAGATTTCCTGGGCCAGCAGGACCAGGAGGGCCACCCCCACCTTTTCCAGCTGGACAGACTCCACCACGTCCACCCTTAGGTCCTCCAGGCCCACCTGGTCCACCAGGTCCACCTCCACCTGGTCAGGTTCTGCCACCTCCTTTAGCTGGGCCTCCTAATCGATGAGATCGCCCTCCACCGCCAGTTCTTTTTCCTGGACAACCTTTTGGGCAGCCTCCTTTGGGTCCGATTCCTCCTGGTCCTCCACCTCCAGTTCCAGGCTACGGTCCCCCTCCTGGTCCACCACCTCCACAACAGGGACCACCTCTACCTCCAGGCCCCTTTCCACCTCGTCCACCTGGTCCTCTTGGGCCACCCCTTACACTTGCTCCTCCTCCGCATCTTCCTGGACCACCTCCAGGTGCCCCACCGCCAGCTCCACATGTGAACCCAGCTTTCTTTCCTCCACCAACTAACAGCGGCATGCCTACATCAGATAGTCGGGGTCCACCATCAACAGATCCATATGGCCGACCTCCGCCATATGATAGGGGTGACTATGGGCCTCCTGGAAGGGAAATGGATACGGCAAGAACTCCACTGAGTAAAGCTGAGTTTGAAGAAATCATGAATAGAAATAGGGCAATCTCAAGCAGTGCTATTTCAAGAGCCGTATCTGATGCCAGCGCTGGTTTGTGTGATTATGGGAGTGCAATTGAGACATTGGTAACTGCAATTTCTTTAATTAAACAATCCAAAGTATCTGCTGATGATCGTTGCAAAGTTCTTATTAGCTCTTTGCAAGATTGCCTTCATGGAATTGAATCCAAGTCTTATGGTTCTGGATCAAGACGTGAACGATCAAGAGAGAGGGACCATAGTAGATCACGAGAAAAGAGTCGGCGCCATAAATCCCGCAGTAGAGATCGTCATGTTGATTATTATAGAGAGAGAAGCAGAGAAAGAGAGACACCGTGACCGAGATCGGGACCGAGACCGAGAGCGTGACCGAGAGCGCGAGTATCGTCATCGTTAGAAGCTGAAGGAAGAGGAACACCTTCCAAGACAAAACAGTCTTCATGAGGGAAACATGACGCTTGTCCAGCAGTTTGCTTCTTGTGATTGAACTGAACGTGTAAGGATTCATGGATAAAATGAACAGGAATAGATCTGAATAAAGCAAATCTGCATAAATGGTAAAAAAAAAAATAAAAAAAAAATAAAAACCAAGTGAATAAATAATCTGGTGAACAGAATAAACTGGTGAATATAGCCGAAACCGGTTTGGCTCAGTGGATAGAGCGTCAGCCTGCGGACTGAAGGGTCCCAGGTTCGATTCCGGTCAAGGGCACGTACATGGGTTGCTGGCACATCATCCCCAGTGGGAGATGTCCTTTATTGCAGCTGATCGATGTTTCTCTCTCATCAATGTTTCTGACTA
>NW_005872509.1:7207-9318 GCF_000147115.1 Myotis lucifugus
CATATCATCAGCATATTACGCTTTGATTGGTTGAACAGCCGACTGGACGATCGGACACTTAGCATATTAGGCTTTTATTATATAGGATGTTTTTTATTAATTTCAGAGAAGAAGGGAGAGGGAGAGAGAGAAACATCCATGATGAGAGAGGATCATGGATCGGCCGCCTCCTGCACGCCCCCTGCTGGGGATGGAGCTCACACCCTGGGCATGTGCCCTTGACCGGGAATCGAACCCTGACCTCCTGGTTCCTAGGTCGGCGCTCAGCCACCCAGCCACGCCGGCCGCGCCCGTGCATTTGTTAACAATCCCAACACCTGTGGGTTCACCTTACCCACCAGGACGTACGAGCCATAGTCTGATCCTCCAGGAGCAGCGCCCACCCCCATGTCAGCGAGGCCGCTGTCCCTCCTAATTCCTCGCTGGGGACAGAGGGAGCCCAGGCCCCTCCCAACTGCTATGGGGGACGAAGGTGTCCCTCCCCTGCCCAGGTGGGAATCTCCGAAACACATCCCAGCCCTGACCGGTGTGGCTCAGCGGATCGATCATCAGCCTGCGGACTCAAGGGTCCCGGGTTCGACTCCAGCCAAGGGCATGTACCTGGGTTGCCGGCACATCCCCAGTGGGGGGCGTGCAGGAGGCAGCTGATAGATGTTTCTCTCTCATCGATGTTTCTAACTCTCTATCCCTCTCCCCTCCCTCTCTGTAAAAAATCAATAACAATATATATATTTTTAAAAAGATATTTTTGTTATTGTAAATCCTCACCCGAAGATAGGATATTTTTCCATTGATTTTAGAGAGAGAGAGAGAGTGGAAGGGAGGGGGAGAGAAACATCCATGTGAGAGAAACACACATTGATTGGTTGCCTCCCACCCGGGCCCCAACCACCAGGCCCAGGGATCGACCCTACAACTGAGGTACTTCCCCTTGCCTAGAATCCAACCCAGGCCCCTTCAGTCCGAGGGGGACCGACGCTCTTTCCCCTGAACCGAACACCTAGAGCTTTTCCTTAAAGGGTTTGTAAAACTCACCAGTAAAATTGCCTGTCCCTGTTTTTTTCCTCTAGAAAAAGATTTTAATTTTTTCATTATGAACATTTTCAAACACATAATTTTTCTTTATGATATTTTGCGGGGGGGGGGGGTGGAGAGTGGAAGAGAGAGGGAAAGACAGAGAGAAACATCAATGTGAGAGATGCACATCAACTGGTTGCTCCTGCAGGAGCCCCGACCAGGGCCTGCACCGGGGAGGAGACTGTGACCAAGGTACATGCCCTTGACCAGACTCAAACCCAGGACCCTTTGGTCCAGGCTGATTCTCTATCCACTGAGCCACACCGGCTAGGGCCAAACGCACTCAATATTAAAGAGAATGGTATAATTAACCTCACATACCCATCCTTCAGCCTATATAAATGGCCAGCTGTGCTGCTTGTTCCATCTCCTCCACTTCACATGTGCCTGTCCCTGTTCCCGGGACCCTGGGAAGCAGCCCCCTCTGGCGTGTCTCCAGCACGGTAATCATAGGTGATGTTTGAGACGGGCGGCGTGCCAGATGCTGAGCTAAAGGCTGTACATACATGACCATTTGAATCTAAAGCTTCCAACCAACTTGTGAGGTAGGTGTTGCGCCATTAGTATCTCCACATGGTAACAGGTTCAGAGACATTGAGTAACATGCCCAAGGTCACGCAGCTGAATGGAGGAGTCAGGATTTGAACCCGGTTATGTCTGACTTGAGAGTGGACATTTTGTGCAGTTACCTATCACAATGTGACCATGAGCCAAGTTCTAGATGCAGTGGCTGAAAAGGCCCTCAGGGGCCCTTCAGGTCTGCCTTGAAGCAAGTCAGCGTCCTCCGTGTCCCTCCAGATCCATCTCTGCCCCAACCTGGTCAGCTTAGGCAACAGAATGCTCCCAGAAGCTCTGGTTTCTCAAGGTCCTTTCTGGTGGAGGGTCAAAATCTGTCTCCCTTTGACTTCCCTGTATGGTCAGCCTTCTGCCCTATGGGCCTTAGAGAAGACATAAGGCTGCTCCCCACGCTAGGGAGTCCCTCAGCTCCTGAATCACTCCTTCACCAGATACTGGCTGTGTGCCTACATGTGCCT
>NW_005872509.1:9981-11769 GCF_000147115.1 Myotis lucifugus
ACTCATTTTTCACCTCCTGGTTATTCTGTTTCAAAGACAGACGTAGGAATAAATTAACCCAATATGGCCTGATAAAGGCCTTTTTTTCCCTCTTTTTTTTTTAAATTTCCTGGAGATCCTGTTTCCCATGTTGTCCTTCATTTCAACCCACCTTCCCCCTCCTACCCCCCAGCGATCACCTGTGGGGGAGTCATGAAGCTTCGATTTCTTTGGGGAAAAGATGAAACTCATTGCAAATCCTCCACAGTTTGGGGAGAAGAGAACTAAACGGACTCGCCCGGCCGGCGTGGCTCCGTGGCTGAGCGTGGACCTAGGAACCTGGAGGTCAGGGTTCGATTCCCGGTCAAGGGCACAGGCCCGGGTTGCAGGCTCAATGCCCAGTAGGGGGCGTGCAGGAGGCAGCCGGTCCATGATTCTCTCTCCTCACGGATGTTTCTCTCCCTCTCTCGCTCTCCCTTCCTCCCTAGGCCTGGCGGCGATCAGGGCCGATCTGTGGGGCGACCGGCGGGTGATCCGGGGGCCCCGCGAGCTGGAGGAAACTCCCGCATTGAGCGTCTGCCCCCTGGTGGTCAGTGCGCATCATAGCAACCGGTCGTTCTGCCGATCATTCCGGCGTCGGGTCTATTTGCATATTAGGCTTTTATTATATAGGATTTTTGGTTCATCTTCACCTGGGGATATTGTCCCATTGATTTTTTTAGAGAGAGTGGACGGGAGGGGGGGGAGAGACAGAGAGAGAAACATCGATGTGAGAGAGACGCACGGATGGGTTGCCTCCAGCACGCACCTGGACCAGGACTGGGGACCGGGCCTGCCCTTGACCTGGAATCGAACCCGGGACCCTTCAGTCCGCGGGCCGGTGCTCTACCCACTGAGCCACACCGGCTACATGGTTAGGGCTGAATGTCACGTTCTCAAAGGTGAGGCGTGGGGCATGGTGCTCAGGGTCTGAGAGCAAAGAGGTGTTTTCAGCGCAGCCGGTTCGGGTAAAATCTATCAAACTCGGAGCGAGAAGGGGACGTATGTCACGGACGGACGTCCGGAGAACAGACCCGGATGAAATGGGGGAGGGACGGAGTGTATTTCTCTGCCTACAGCGCCGACAAGCCGCTGTTTTGGCCAAAGGGAACGTGTTTTTCATGCGTGAGAAACAGACAGATGGGGATTTTTGCATTAGGACACATGCGGCTGCTTCGAAAAAAATCCGTCAGCAAATTGGATACACCGAGCAGGTCAAACTCAAAGGCTAACACGGGCCAGATACACAAGGTTTATGTGTCTGTGGGCCGCACACAAACAAAAGCTTCCATTTCCATAGAAACGTAGGTTTATTGCGATAGAGACGGGCTGAATGCAGAGAGCTGAAATCAACGAGTCGTCGTTCACATAAAATAATGACACATTTTAGTATTAATATTTTTTCTTGAACATGAACCAACCAGACACTGGATAAAGGCACAAATGAATATGCGTAACGCAAATAAACCTATTTTTCTTGTTCTCCGAAAGCGAAATATTTCCTGTTGCACACACCACGCAAGTCAGTCCGAGACGAAGGACGAGGCCATCGGGTGCTAAAATATTCGCTGCCGGTATCAGTGGAGAGAGATGGCGCGCCTGCGTGTCAGGCACGTGAGGGAAATGAATGCAACACGATGAGAGTCATCCGTCATTAGCGAGCATTGTAGTTCGTGATTAATAATGATGTATAACAGGATATTGTAAAAATTAAGTGACGAAATTTGTATTAAAGCTTATCTACATAGCGTTCTATGCTGCGCGCAAAAT
>NW_005872509.1:13602-15891 GCF_000147115.1 Myotis lucifugus
AAAAATTCCAAATTCCCTGACGCCCAAACGCAACACGCGGCACCTGGCGAAAAGAGGCCCCATATTAAACGCACCCTGATGTTTTATTTTTTGTAACGTTGAAGCCGGCAACGTCGGCCCCGGACCGCTTAGAACATTCCAGCGTTACTGCACTTCGAAAATATGTAAGTGGACGTGTTTCTGGTCCCCACAAATGTTTGTATTATTTCTTGAAGCACAACTGAAGATCTTTTTAAAAATATATATATATATATTTTTTATTGATTTCAGAGCAGAAGGAAGTGGAAGAGAGAGAAAAAGAGAGAGAGAGAGAGAGAGAGAGAGAGAGAGAGAGAGAGAGAGACATCAATGATGAGAGAGAACCATGGACCGGCTGCCTCCTGCACGCCCCCTACTGGGGATCCAGCCTGAAACCCAGGCAGGTGCCCTTGACCGGGAATCGAACCCTGACCTCCTGGTTCATGGGTCGATGCTCAACCACTGAGCCACGCTGGCAGAAAATGCCCCTTCTTTAAAACCCCTCAAAACCAAGGCCCGGTGCGTGCTCTCCTAAATAATACATTTAATTACATAAATATATATATGCTAGAGGCCTGGTGCACGGGATTCATGCACCGGTGGGGGGCATGGCCTGTGGGGATCGGCCTACTGTGGGAGTGCTGCTCATCCTGGTCCACTGTGGGAGTTGGGAGTGCACTGACCACCAGGGGGAGCTCCTGCGTTGAGTGTCTGCCCCCTGGTGGTCAGTGCGTGTCATAGCGACTGGTCGTTCTGGTCATTCTGCCTTTCAGTCACTGGGCTTTTATTATATAGGATATATATATATATATATAAAGTGTGTCCCAAAATTCACGCAAGAAGTAATTTTGATAGAAAACACAGGTTTATAATTAAAAATTGTAAATTTTTTATTGATTCATAAAGTACACAGTCTAGGGTTATGTGTGGAATAGCACATCGGGTCAATGGCCTCCAGGGCTTTGCTGGCACAGACGCAAAGCTGCGGTCTTCATGGGTCTTCCCTGTCCCTGCTCCTGGGCCGTCATTGGTACTTGGTGATGCTTATCAAATCGAAGGGATTGACATCCAAGGGCAACAGATATTAGAGTCTGATTCAATCAACCAAGTAAAATTAGGCTTTTATTTGTTGTTGTTGTTAATGCTCGAGCAAAATTCAAATCTTGCGTGAATTTTGGGACACTCTTTAAATATATATATCTATCTATCTATATATATATATATATATATATATTTTTTTTTTAAAGAAGCTAGCTTTAATTTAAAGCATGGGCTCCTACCTCTGGCTGCATAAAGCACTCAGCCATGCGCACGCACGCACCTGTCCCCATCCCCTAAGACACAGACTGTGGCCACAATACCTCCACCAGGATGGAAACTCTGCAATAAGACCCCAATGGCATCGGGGGGGGGGGTGGCATCGGATGGCGCCCACCCCGGGATTCCTCGCCGCCAGGCGCGTGTCCTCGCCGCGGCCCCATATCCCCTTCCAGGGAGGAACAAATTCCCCTCTGTCCCCACAGACACCACGTTGACAGGCCTGCTCAGCGTCTCCCGGCCCTTGAATGGCTCCTCACAGCAGGCTTGGGGAGCAGGCACATTCCTCAGGGGTTTAACTTTTCTCACAAACTCTCCCCGGCCCGAGGACAGATGCCACCCCTTCTCTCTCAGCCCTGAATCAGGCCCACCACCCCTGTCACTGAGAGCAATTCCGTTCGTGATCACAGCCTCCTTCCACCGGCACCTGCCCCCAGCCCACCACACGCCTCAGGGGATAAAGGCACTGACAAGGTCTGTAAAGTAAGAGGGTTCCCCGGCCACAAAGGAGGCGGCTTGATCAAGCAATAAAAGGTGGACAGGATGCCCCAATGGTGTGACTCAGTGGCTGAGCATCGACCTATGAACCAGGAGGTCACAGTCTGATTCCTGGTCAGGGCATGTGCCCGGGTTGAGGGCTCCATCCCCAGTGTGGGGCGTGCAGGAGGCAGCCGATCCCTGATTCTCTTTTATCATTGGTGTTTCTATCTCTCTCTCCCTCTCCCTTCCTCTCTGAAATCAATTATATATATATGATAAAAGCCTAATATGCTAAGTGTCCAGTCATCCGGTCGTCCATTCAACCAAAGCGTAATATGCTAATGATATGCTAAGGCCGCTCAACCGCTCGCTATGACACGCACTGACCACCAGGGGGCAGACAATGGACCGGTCCACCAATTGCTATGACCAAATGCTCAACCACTGAGGCACGCAGGCGGAAAATGCCCCATC
>NW_005872509.1:16915-24953 GCF_000147115.1 Myotis lucifugus
ACACACACACACCCTATATAATAAAAGCCTAATATGCTAAGTGTCCAGTTGTTAGGTCATCCGTTCAACCAATCAAAGCGTAATATGCTAATGATATGCTAAGGCCACTCAGCCACTCGCTATGACGTGCACTGACCACCAGGGGGCAGACGCTCAGACCGGTAGGTTAGCTTGCTGCTGGGGTCCGGCCGATCCCCCACTGATTTCGTGCACCGGGCCTCTAGTGTAGATATTAAATGCAACTGCCAATGGAAGGCCCTCCCAGGGCCTGGAGCCCATGGCCCCCCTGGCGCCTGAGGCTGCCAACGCCCTTATCGAACACGCGGGTTTCACAGCCCTCCCACCGGCCATGTCCTGATTCACGTCATGGCTGAATCATCGCGTCTTTTTCCTCCACAGAGACTTTCAACAAAATCTCCCCATGAAATCGAGTTCTATCCTTTGCCTTTTTTTGGTTCGTTGGTTAATTCTCACCCGAGGATATTTTCCCATTGATTTTCAGAAAGAGTGCAAGAGAGAGAAACATCGATGTGAGAGAAACACATGGATCGGTTGCCTCCCGCACGCGCCCCGACCAGGGCCCCGGCCGGGGAGGAGCCTGCAACCGGGGTACATGCCCTTGACCGGAATCGAACCCGGGACCCTTGGGTCTGCAGGCCGACGCTCTATCCACTGAGCCACACCGGCTGGGACTCCTCTCCTTTGTTCACAAGTTGAGCAGAAACTCCCCTGCTGGCCCCACCCAAGCCTGCCTCCTGCTCTCATCCTCCAACTGGCCACCGTCCATCGCTTCTGACAGCCAGACAGGGAACGTGGGAAAGAGAAGCCGCCACCCCAATCCGACTCCTGCCCACAGCTCTCGCTTGTCTGCCTCTGCTCCCCTCCAGCTCCTCTCCCCAGGTTCACCGTGTCAAATTCTGAGCCCTCCGCCACGACCTGTCATCTCCACCTCACAGCCAGAAGATGACTCTCTCCCCCGTCAGGGTTTATCTTAGGCATCAGCACACAGTAGGTCCAGAAGATGACTTCCTCCTCCGTCAGGGTTTATCTCAGGCATCAGCACACAGTAGGTCCAGAAGATGACTCTCTCCCCCATCAGGAGCTAGCACAGGCACCAGCACACAGTAGATGACTCTCTCCCCCATTAGGATCTATCACAGGTGTGAGCACACAGTAGGTCCAGAAGATGACTCTCTTCCCTGTCAGGGTTTATCTCAGGCATCAGCACACAGTAGGTCCAGAAGATGACTCTCTCCCCTGTCAGGGTTTATCTCAGGTGTGAGCACACAGTAGGTCCAGAAGATGACTCTCTCCCCTGTCAGGGTTTATCTCAGGTGTGAGCACACAGTCAGTCCAGAAGATGACTTTATCCATTGTCAGGGTTTATCACAGTCACCAGCATGCAGTAGGTCCAGAAGATGACTCTCTCCCCCATCAGGGTTTACCTCAGGCATCAGCACACAGTAGGTCCAGAAGATGACTCTCCCCCATCAGGGTTTATCTCAGGTGTGAGCACACAGTCAGTCCAGAAGATGACTCCCCCGTCAGGTTTATCATCTCAGGTGTGAGCACACAGTCAGTCCAGAAGATGACTTTATCCATTGTCAGGGTTTATCACAGTCACTGGCACACAGTAGGTCCAGAAGATGACTCTCTCCCCCGTCAGGTTTTATCTCAGGCATCAGCACACAGTAGGTCCAGAAGATGACTCTCTCCCCCGTCAGGGTTATCTCAGGCATCAGCACACAGTAGGTCCAGAAGATGACTCTCTACCCCTTCAGGGTCTATCCCAGGGGTGAGCACACAGTAGGTTCAAGAAAATGACTCTCCCCCCCTTCAGGAGCTAAGCACAGGGACCAGCACACAGGTAGATACTTCTCTTCCCCCATCAGGATCTATCACAGGTGTGAAACACAGTAGGTCCAGAAGAGGACTCTCCCCATCCGGGTTTATCTCAGGCACTGGCACACAGTAGGTCCTCACGTCCCCCCAGGTGTCTCCGAGGCCTGCGGCATTCCCACACCCACACGACCTCAGATTTCTTCTCGCAGGGACCCAAGAGCTGGTAGCCAACCGCTAACTTGAAACGCATTTCCCAACCCCTCCTTCTCCATCCCCCCCCTCCCCCCCCCTGCCGCCAATTAGGCAAATAATCGAATAAGAGCCATCGTAAAAGCCAAGTAGGTGTTTCCAAAAGAAACGTCTGCTGGCTTGGCCACAAAATATGCGTAAAGGTATGTCGAGAGCCGCAACAAAGCAAATACTTGCAGGATGGGCCAACAGCCCCTCAGAAGTGCCCCCGAATTCCTTTCCCAGCACCTGCGGCTGCCCCATGGCCGGCCGATCCAACAACACAGCAAGCCCCAGATACGATCATGTGCTCCCCAACTCCTCCCCTCCATGCACAGCAAATTTAGTAAAAATATTCCATGACTGACATATACTCCCTCCCCAGGCCTAAGCCGGCAGTCGGACATCCCCCGAGGGCTTCTGGACTGTGAGAGGGTGCAGGCCAGGCTGAGGGACCCCCCCTGGGTGCACAAATTTCATGCACTGGGCCTCTAGTAAAAACATATTTAAAAAATTTTAATTGCCTTAGAATGATAATGTGTGATTTCTTTATTTTAAAAATTAATTTTAGGGAGAGAGGAAGGGAGAGGGAGGGAAACATCGATGTGAGAATGAAGCATCGATCCGCTGCCTCATGCTCGCCCCCTACTGGAGGGTCAGGAAATTGAGTCCCAGGGAAAGCCCACCCAGACCCAGGCAGCAGGGGGCGCTGTGTTCTGTCGGAAGTGCATGCCTGGAGACTTCAGATAGTGAGCCCCACACCCAGGCAGAGACCCAGCTGGGATGCGGGTGGAGGGCTGGATGGGCCCGGAGGTAACGGGTGCCCGCAGCACAGGCCCAGTGCCCTCGGGGCCGCTCTGGGGCGGGTGCACACCAGCCGGGCCTGCACAGACAGCGGGTTGCAGGAGGAGGACGGTTGGAAGGAGAGCAGACAGGATGCGCCTCCACCCCGTCTGGGAGCCTGGGTTCCCAGGGCCCCCTCCCCGGGTCTGGGCGGCTGGCCACTCCGATTTGCATTTGAATCTCCACCCGGGACGGCAGAGGGCCAGCTCTCAGCTCACGTCAAGTGGAGATCCAAGTTGGCAACGGGGTCCGAGCTTCGGGCCGTTCCCAGGGGACAGACAGACAGACAGACGGACTCCAGGTTTCCGGAGGGGATGAAGCTGCCCAGTCCTGGGTGGTGGTCAGAGCGAGCCCCCTGCCAAGGCGGCCACCTCTGTAGCTGACCCGAGGCGGCCTCCTTCCTGGGACCAAGGCATCCCAGCATCCCCCGGGGTCTATACCTGCAGGCACATCAGCTACATTCAGGAGGGCTCAGCACACCTGGGGAGCATTGCTTGAGTAATAATAATAATAATAATAATAATAATAATAATAATAATAATCTATACATATAAAAGCCTAAGCAACCATCTGGCCATCCAACCGGTAGCTATGACGCGCACTGACCACCAGGGGGCAGACGCTTCGACCAGTAGCTATGACGCGCACTGACCACCAGGGGGCAGATGTTCTGACCCGTAGCTATGACGCACACTGACCACCAGGGGGCAGATGTTCTGACCGGTAGCTATGACGCACACTGACCACCAGGGGGCAGATGTTCTGACCGGTAGCTATGACGCGCACCGACCACCAGGGGACAGAAACTTCGATCAGTAGCTGTGACGTGCACTGACCACCAGGGGGCAGGCGCTCAATGCAGGAGCTGCTGAGCTGAGGTGACTTGGCAGCAGCCGTTCTCGGGTGACACACCCAGAACCAGAGAGGAGGGAGCCCAATTCTGGGGTGCGTCACCCAAGAACCGCCCTCTCGCAATCCAGGACCCCTTGGGGGATGTCAAGGAGCCAGTTTCAGCCTGACCCTCAGAGTCCAGGCTGAGGGACCCCACTTCCTGGAGGGACCCTGCTCACTCCCCAGATGCCCTTTGAGCCATGGCGCCACCCCAGGTATGGGGGGGGGGCGGGACCACAGGAGGTTGGCTCTAGGGCGTGTCCAGCCCATCTCGCCCAGTCCCTCCCCGCCGGCCACCTTCTAATTAATTTCCTTTCAATCTGTGCACTGGGCCACTAGTAATAATAATAATAATAATAATAATAATAAGAGTGAGAGAGAAAGAGAAATATTAATATGGGAGAGAAACATCTATTGGTTGCTTCCCATATTAAAAAAAAGAAAAAAAAAATAATAATGAAAATAAATTCCAGAAAGCTAAGGCATTACTTTGCCATTCGGATGCCATTTTTTTAAAAAAACAAAAAAAAATTGTACTGAAAGTAAGAATTTGATGTTCAACAGCAAAAGTTCAAACTATATATTTCTCTGAAATATAGGAATGAGCCCAGCCGGTGTGGCTCAGTGGTTGAGCATCAACCTATGAACCAGAAGGTCCCGGGTTCGATTCCCGGTCAACGGCACAGGCCTGGGTTGTGGGCTCCATCCCCAGTAGGGGGCGTGCAGGAGGCAGCTGACCCATGATTCTCTCTCATCATGGATGTTTCTATCTCTCTCTCTCCCCCTCTCCCTTCCTCTCTGAAATCAATAAAAATATATATAAAAATTTTTTAAAGAAAAAAAACTGTACTAAAAATAAGACTGGGATGTTCAACCGGGAAAGTTCAAACGATTCATTTTTCTAAAATATGCAAACGAGGCATGAACACGCGTGTTTGCCATCACACTGGAGGGGGAAAAACTCATATTTAAAACAAGAAATCAAGAAGCTTCGCATGAAGAGGGAGGGCAGGGCATCAGGGAGCCTGCAGGAGGGTGGGCTGGCCTGTTCCACGGTGGCACAGCGCCCCCTGCTGGGCCAGCTACACGCTCTTCTGCAAATCTTTCTTTAAAAAAAAATATATTTTATTGATTTTTTACAGCGAGGAAGGGAGAGGGATAGAGAGTTAGAAACATCGATGAGAGAGAAACATCGACCAGCTGCCTCCTGCACACGCCCTACTGGGGATGTGCCCGCAACCAAGGTACATGCCCTTGACAGGAATCGAACCCGGGACCCTTCAGTCTGCAGGCCGACGCTGGCACGAGGGTGCGATTTTATACAGCAGGAACCATGCAATTGTGGACGCTCAGCACCAGGGGGCGCCGTTATACAGCAAGAGCCGTGCAGCTCTGCACTCCAGGCACCAGGGGGCGCCATTACACAAGATTCCTGGGAACAATTGGTGTATTTTTTTTTTTAATTTTTTTTTAGGACACAGCACAATGCCATTTCTCCTGAATACAAAAAACACTGCTAAGCCCATAATAGCCGCTCAGAGATGCCTTTTAATATTAGAGGCCGCGTGCAGAGAGAAAGAAATGATCATCATTCGGTGATTTTTTTTCTTAATCCGGACACACTGTTATCCAATCTTTGGCAATTGGAGACGCTGTAGGATTTATCCGTCTTTTGTATATAACTGAAGAAACACCGCGGCCTTTGGTTGTCATTATCTCCACGGCCATTATAAAAATCAATATGTCACTTTCTGTCAGGAAAAAGAAGTTTTTTCTTAAGGCCCCTTCTTTGGGCGCGATAAGCATGTTTTCTAAACAGAAAAGACGATAGGCTGGCTCCTTTTTTAAGTTTTATAGTTCTCATTTCTTATGCTTCCCTCCCCCGCTCCGGCGGTTTGTAAGCGTCATAAAACCTTGGTGAAATATCGAGGTGCTTCCACTGAGGAAATCGCCATTATTGCCCTGGCCGGTGTGGCTCAGTTGGTTGGAACATCATCCCTTGCACTGAAAGGTCGCAGGTTCGATTCCCAATCAGGGCACATGCCCAGCATGCACTCCCAGCACCAGGGGGCGCCCTTATACAGTGAGAGAGCATGCAACTCTGCACTCCCAGCACTGGGGGCGCCCTTATACAGTGAGAGAGCATGCAACTCTGCACTCCCAGCACCAGGGGGCGCCCTTATACAGCAGGAGAGCGTGCAGCTGTGCACTCCCAGCACCAGGGGGCGCCATTATAGAGCAGGAGAATGTGCAATTGTGCACGCCTGGCAACAGGGGGCGCCCTTATACAGCGTGAGAGCATGTCACTGTGCACTCCTGGCACCAGGGGGTGCTGTTATATAGCAGGAGCCGTGCAACTGTGCACTCCCAGCACCAGGGGGGCGCCCTTATACAGCAGGAGAGCATGCAGCTGTGCACTCCCAGCATCAGGGGGCGCCATTATACAGCAGGAGAGCATGCCGCTGTGCACTCCCAGCACCAGGGGGCACCGATATAGAGCAGGAGAACGTGCAATTGTGCACTCCCAGCACCAGGGGGCGCCCTTATATAGCAGTAGAGCGTGCCGCTCTGAACTCCCAGCACCAGGGGGCGCCATTTACAGAAATCTCTAGGGCACCAGAGCTCTGGGCGGGTTGGAGGAGATGGGTGCAGGGCTGGGGAGCCTGTTTCCTGCCAAAGGCCATTGGGTATTTACGACATCATTCACGGCCCTACAAAATCATCAGCTTCCACACGAGCCTGCTCTGTTTGGTCCGAGACTGGATGGACTCACCCCTAACGCCTTGGCTGGGGCCAGACCCAAAGATTTCCTGGTCCTTATACAGCCTGAGGGCCGGGCGTTCCCCATGCCTGGACCCCCCCACCCCCCACACTTAGGGGACCCTCCACCTGGGTATGTGCCCTGACCCGGAATCAAACCCGCAACCTTTCAGCGTGCGGGGCGATGCTCCAACCCACTGAGCCACACTGGCCAGGGCACAGCTAGAACGTTGTTTTCTTTTTCCTAAATATTTTGCATTGTTACTTTAAAAACATCAAAAGATTCTGTGAGCCACGAGCATGACTTAAACCTACATTTCAGGATCCAAAACGCAGGCTTGACCGGGAAGCGGCCACTGTCATCGGCTTAAGGCTTGTCCCCGGCAGGGCCCGGGGTTGTAAGGCCTGCAAATTATTTCCTCTCTGAGGCCCTGCAGACACCTTCTGGCTGTCCCAGCAGCTGCAGAAAAGAATGAGCTGACCCCTGCCTGGGCCTCTCCCTCTATTCTAGGGCTCAAGTGAGGCCTGAAGTTCCTCCTTTGATAGGGGAGACCCGGCTATAAATCCACCCCCCTTTTTTTTCTGGGACAAAAGCCTGACTTTTAAGGTCGGTGGGCGGCTTCCCCTCAGGTTCTCAGAAGAAGAGAGGGCGTTGGGAGCACGGGGGACAATGGCCTCATTATCTCTGCTTCCCACCCCGGCTTCGGCAATCCCTGTGGGCGTTTCAGATAACGATGACCCTGCTTTGTGGGGGCTGCAGAGCTGAGCCTGAGGGCACCCCAGGGCACAGGAACAATATTCAGACAGGATCAGGGAGGGCACCACCCTAAGCCGATGCAGGGGTGTGGGGACCGAGGGGACAGATGGGAAGGAGCCAGGTGTCCGAGGGGCACGTTCAGGGTCGGATGATGGTGAGAGGAGAAAGCAGGAAAGGTTAGGGTCACTCGCCTCCACAGCTGGGGGCTCAGCCCGTTCCTCCGTCCACCTGAGGTTTGGGGACACGTGTCGGGGGCAGGAATAGAACAGTGGGGACCAGCTAGAATGATAAGAAATAGTCATCGTCCTTGTTCGGCAGGAAGTTGCACGCGGGACCTGGGGGCTTCCCTCCTTGGAAATGCGGCCCATCCTCCCCCCGCATCTGGGAGCTGCCTGTGATGATGGAAAGATTAAGTGAGCTCATGGCAACAGGACCCATGCCTGGGACTCTAACCAGAGTTGCAGGAACCAGCCCTTTGCTCCAGGGAACGGTGGGTTTTTTTTCACCGTGTTGTATCCATGACAAAGGAGGGACATCCGTGGGTTCCTATGGAATCCATTGGGGACGGATGGGGGAGGCGGGAGAAAGCAGAGCGGGGAGACCCCTGGGATTGGATGAAAAGTAAAATGACGGACACCTGCTTCCTTTACACTAGAGGCCCGGTGCACGAAATATGTGTGCACGGGGGGTGGGGGTGTCCCTCAGCCCGGCCTGCAC
>NW_005872509.1:26151-28510 GCF_000147115.1 Myotis lucifugus
GTTTGTTAACCCTCACCCCAGGATTATTGATTTTGAGAGGGAGCGCGAAGGACGAAGGGGGAGACAGAAGAGAAACATCACAGTCTCGATCAGCTGCCTCCCTGCACACGCCGGGCACAGAGCCTGCAACCGACGGCACATGCCTTGATCGGAAAAATCGAACCCGAGACCCTTCAGTCTGAGGGCTGATGTTCTAACCACTGAGCCACCTGCCCAGAGGAGAGGGTCCCATGTTTAAATCGAGGCCACACCCCTCCTGGCGACGCTGCCAGCCAGGGGCGCAGGCCGGGCCCCAGAACGAGCATCTGGCCACCGGCCCCGGCCAGTCCCCGCTCCAGGCCATCTTTGTGCCGGGCCCCCAGGGACCTGCGGACCCTCATCGGGGTGCAGTGCAGTCTGGGGTTCTTTCTACCCAGTGCTCCCCCGCCCCCCGTCCTTTCTCAGGACCAGATTACGCTGCGGTGTGAAGACTTTCTGGTCAAAATAAACTCCCAAAGCACCCCTTTGCATTACTTTAAAAAAAATAAATATATTTTTACTAGAGGCCCGGTGCACGAAATTCATGCACTGGAGGGGGGGGGTGTCCCTCAGCCTGAATTGCAAGAGGGCGCAGGCCAGGCCGAGGGACCTCATTGGTGCACAATCGGGGCCTGGGAGAGATGTGAGAGGTTGGCCAGCTCAGGAGGGACCGTGGGAGGGCTCCAGGGCGTGTCCGGCCCATCTCGGTCAGTCCTGATTGGCCGGACCCCAGCAGCAAGCTCACCTACCGGTCAGAGTGTCTGCCCCCTGGAGGTCAATGCACGTCATAGCAACTGGTTGACTGTCTGCCCCCTGGTGGTCAGTGCACATCATAGCGAGCAGTTGAGCGGCCATAGCATATCATTAGCATATTATGCTTTGATTGGTTGGACAGACAACCGGACGACTACACACTTAGCATATTAGGCTTTTATTATATAGGATTGATTTCAGAGAGGAAGAACGAAGGAAAGAGAATCATGGATCGGCTGCCTCCTGCACGCCCCCTCCTGGGGATCGAGCTCACAACCCCAGGCATGAGCCCTTGATCGGGAATCGAACCGTGACCTCCTGGTTCATAGGTCGATGCTCAACCCCTGAGTCATGCTGGCCCTGCACCCCCATACATTTCAAACCCCCCTGACCAGGGCAGTGGGGTTGTACCCTCTTCTGCTGAGAAACAATGGAAAAGAAATACTCTGAGCAAATATTTTGTTTCAGGATTCTGTTGTTTTATGACTTTTCCTAAGCGTGCATTTATTTGGCAAGTTCCACGGCGTTATACGGTTGACTAGTCTGTGTTTCTCATGGAGGGCTTACCACATGAGGCTCAAGGGGGGGAAAAGTGATTATGGATCATGTTCTATTCATGTCATTCTTGTTTTGAAAATTAAATTTGTTATGCCACATTAGCTCAGAGATATGAATATTTTATTAATGCCGGCTCTATAAATTGCAGGGGAAAAATGAATTAGAATGCTAAAACGCACTCAGTTCCAAGGAACTGAATTTCTTAAGGATATATATTTCATCTGGAGACAAAATGTATTCTAAATGACTGCATTTCCCTTGTAACCACATCATTTCACTGTTGTTTTAATAATTCATATTTCTCAACATATTTAAAACACTTGAAAATAATCAAAAGCTCCATGCAAATGTGAAATGATTTGAAAATATTCGTTTTATCTTGGAATCTACATGATTTTTAAGAATAACAATAATAAGCCCAACCAGGTGGCTCAGTGGTTGAGCGTTGACCTATGAACCAGGAGGTCACAGTTCTATTCCCGGTCGGGGCACACGCCCGGGTTGTGGGCTCCATCCCCAGTGTCGGGCGTGCAGTAGGCAAACGATCCATGGTTCTGTCTGATCATTGATGTTTCTATCATTGATGCTTAAAATGAGGCTTATAAGTAAATGCTACGTTTTAAAACTGCTTCTCTGTAATGCACGCAGCTTGATATTTAAGTGAGGAAGATGTATAGGTTAGTATACATTCTCGGATGGCTCCAATCGTAAACGACACTTCTGAGGGGTGTCCACTTTTAATTGTTTACAAAGTGTTTTTTATGCATGTGTACATATCTATACTAATAAAAGGGTAATATGCTAATTAAACCAGAGGTCTTCCGGACGACCTTCGGGACAAAGCCATGGTTGGCAGGGCTGAGGCGGTAGGGCGGATCAGGCCGGCAGGGGAGAGCAGTTAGGGGTGATCAGGCCGGCAAGGGAGAAGCAGTTATGGGCCAGCAGGCAGGTGAGCGGTTAGGAGCAGTGTACAGATTGGAGAGAATATGGAGAAATGTAGGCCGGGCTGAGGAAACCCCCCCCCCCCCCC
>NW_005872509.1:30285-32376 GCF_000147115.1 Myotis lucifugus
ACAGTGTATGTCAACTGTAATGAAAAATAAAAATGATTTTAAAAAGCGGAGGTGGGGGCGGGGAGAGGGGGCTGGAGAACCTTCCACCTGGAGGCCTGAGATTCCTGCGGGGTCCCTTCTTAGGGTGAAGCAGGGAGGCGCTGTTTATGGAGAGAAAATACTGGTCAGAGGCCTTTGGATTCGGGCAGTGAGGTCAGCCTGCTTGGCCACCAGGTAAAGCTGCTCCGAAAGTGCATCGCGGGCGCGCGAGGGGCAGCAGCTTTGCAACTGAGCCCAACTCAGATTCCACCGCCCCCTCTTGCAGCGGAGTCACTGGGAGAGCTCAGAGAGGTTGAGCAACCTGCCCAGAGTCACACAGCTTGCAGCTGATGGAGGAAGTGGCCGCTCCCCCCAGCCAGCAGCCCGGCCTTCCCAATAATGCCCCGTTAAAAGCACTGATGTGCCGAGAAACGCGACATGGCACCCCCAACCCTGGACACAGCCTAGTCCCTGGGGCCCGCCCCCTGCGACAGCTGGACCGCCTCTAGGGGGTAGGGGAAGAACCAATTCCGGGAAGCAGCCGCGAAGGGGAGCAAGCACTTCCGGTGCTCCGTTCCTGAGGGTCGTTCAGGGTTAGCGCACTCATAAGTGACTGAAACGCAGAATACAGGGCTCCGAAGGAGACAGTCTGGGCCCTTGCCCGGACTCGGGGTCCCTTAGGTCTAGCGGCCCAGTGCGCGCCGCCACGATGAGTCCAGCCATTTAAATAGAGTAGGCGGGACCCAGCGGACCCTCGCGTCGGCGCGATGACGTCACGGATCCGCGCGGGTAGGCGGGCCTCCCTGGAAGGGCCCACGTCAAACGTGGTCTGGCTTTGTAGGCGGAGCCGTATTGAGTGATGGCCAGGCTCCGCCTTCCGGTTGAGGCAGGGAGGTGGGGCGTTCAATACGGAAGTGTCTCAGGCCTGCTTGGATAGGGCGAGGCGGCATTGAGTGACGGCTCAGCCCTGCCTTCCAGTTAAGGCAGGGGGCGGGGCGCCGCTCAACGCGGAAGTGTCTCAGGCCTGCCTCCATAGGTTTGAGTGACGTCTCGACCCCGCCTCTCGGTTAAGGCGGGCGGTGGGGTGGAGGGGGCGTTCCACACGGAACTGAATGGGTCGGCGGAGCCGCATTGAGTGCCGGCTCAGCCCTGCCTTCTAGTTAAGGCGGGGACGGGGGGCGGGGGTAGAGAGGAGGTGTGGCCCGTTCAACACGGAAGTGGATGGTAGGCGGAGCTGCATTGAGTGACGGCCTGGCTCCCCCTTCCGGTTAAGGCGGGGAGGTGAGGCGTACAGCACGGAAGTGCCACAGGCCTGCATGGGTAGGCGGTGCCGCATTGAGTGACGGCCCGGCTCCTCCTTCCGGTTAAGGCGGGGAGGTGGGGCGTTCAACATGGAAGTGCCTCAAGCCTGCTTGGGTAGGGCGGGGCGGCATTGAGTGACGGCTCAGCCCCGCCTTCCAGTTAACGGGTGGAGGGGAGGGACCGCCCAACACGGAAGTGCCGCAGGCCTGCGTGGGTAGGCGGAGCCGCATTGAGTGACGGCCGGGCCCCTCCTTCCGGTTGAGGCGGGGAGGTGGGGCGTTCAACACGGAAGTGCCTCCCGCCTGCTTTGGTAGGGCGGAGCGGGGTGAGGGCGGAGCGGGTTGGGGGCGGGCTTCGGCCCCCAGACTTTGCTAGGGCGCCTTGTGGGCTGGTTTTGTGGCCCTGGGCCTGGCATGGCGGCCACCTGGGTGCTGCCTCCTCCAGGCCGCGGGTGCACAGTGGGCATGCGCAGTCCGGAGCAGCCGCCTGGGTCCTGCCTCCTCCAGGCCGCCGGTGCACACTGGGCATGCGCGGTCCGGGGCGGCCGCCTGTGTTCTTTCTCCTCCAGGCCGCGGGTGCACACTGGGCATGCGCAGTTCGGATAGGAACCCCATACACAAAAAAAACAACTAATAACCCTTATATTAATTTTTCTTAAGTAAAAAAATATTCTTTTTATTATTTTTTTATATATAATTAGGGAATCTTTTTCTTTTTTCACATACACATAAAATTAAATTTTTTTTTATGAATTGTTTAATCATGTCAAAA
>NW_005872509.1:33452-35606 GCF_000147115.1 Myotis lucifugus
CAATGATGAGAGAGAATCATGGATTAGCTGCCTCCTGCACGCCCCACACTGGGGATCGAGCCCGCAACCCAGGCATGTGCCCTGAGCGGGACTCGAACCCTGACCTCCTGGTGTATTTCGGGCGGGTACTGGAAATATTGGGGGTGTCCCTTCGTAAAGCATACGATTGTCTCATCCAGTGGTTCTCAACCTTCCTAATGCCGCGACCCTTTAATACAGTTCCTCATGTTGTGGTGACCCCCAACCATAAAATTATTTTCGTGGCTACTTCATCACTGTAATGTTGCTACTGTTATGAATCATCACGTAAACATCTGATATGCAGGATGGATTTTCATTGTTACAGATTGAACATAATTGCAGCATAGTGATTAATCACAAAAACAATATGTAATTATATATGTGTTTTCCGATGTGGGACATGATGAGGGGGAGGGTGGCTTGATTCTGTCTCCCTCCCAGGCGCTTTCACCGTACTGTGAATGAATGAACGAACGAATGAATGAATGAAAGAAAGAATGAATGAATGAATGGAAGACAGGCCTGGATTCCAACCCTGCCCATGGCCCTCACTGTTCACAGCAAATCAGGGAAGACCCTTAATCTCTTCAACCTGTTTTCTTACCATACTGTGAATGAATGAACAAACGAACGAATGAGTCAATGAAAGAAAGAATGAATGAACGAACGAATGAATTAATGAATGAATGAATGAAAGAAAGAATGGAAGACAGGTCTGGGTTCCAATACTGCCCATGGCCCTCACTGTTCACGGCAAATCAGGGAAGATCCTAAATCTCTTCAGCCTATTTTTTCACCATACTGTGAATGAATGGATGAATGAGTGAATGAATGAAAGAATGAATGGAAGACAGGCCTGGATTCCAACCCTGCCCATGGCCCTCACTGTTTACAGCAAATCAGGGAAGACCCTTAATCTCTTCAACCTGTTTTCTTACCGTACTGTGAATGAATGAACAAACAAATGAACGAATGAATGAAAGAATGAATGAATGAACGAACGAACGAATAAATGAATGGAAGACAGGCCAGGGTGCCAACCCTGCCCATGGCCCTCACTGTTCACGGCAAATCAGGGAAGACCCTTAATCTCTTCAACCTGTTTTCTTACCTGCCAACTGGGAGGTTACGCATATAACCCACCATGAAGGGTTTGTGAAGATGAGCTCACGGAGGCGGGTTCCCAGGACCCACAAAACGCCAGGGCAGGACCGCCCTCCCACAACTCTGACCAGCGCTGGCAAAGGACAGCCCTCAGGGCTCCTCCCTCTGCTGTCCGTGTGGTCGCTGGCAATCGGCGCTGCTGCCCTGGCCAGTTTAGCTCAGTGGCCAGCGTGTCGGCCTATGGACCGAAAGGTCCTGGGTTCGATTCCGGTCAAGGGCATGTACCTGGGTTGCAGGCTCCACCCCCGGACGGGGTGCACGCAGGAGACAACCCATCCATGTGTCTCTCTCACATCCATGTCAGTGGTTGAGCGTCCTCCTAGGAACCAGGAGGTCACGGTTCGATTCCCGGTCAGGGCACTTGCCCGGGTTGCGGGCACGATCCCCAGTGGGGGGCGTGCAAGAGGCAGCCGATCCATGATTCTCTCTCATCATGGATGTTTCTCTCTCTCCCCCTCCCTTCCTCTCTGAAATCAATACAAATATATTAAAAACAAAAAAGATTCAATTTTACAGGATGCATTGATTTTCCCGCCAATCCTATGTCACCTCATTCAAACATTTGAAAAATATGTAAATAACATCGATGATCATTTAAAACTCCCTCCCATCCCCTGCACAGGGAGAAACTTTAAACCCTTTTATAGGTCCGGGCCGGGGTGGCTCAGTGGTTGAGCGTCGACCTAGGGAACCAGGAGGTCAGGGTTCGGGTTCCCGGTCAAGGGGCACATGCCTTGGGTTGTGGGCTCCATCCCCCAGTGGGCCAGCATGCAGGGGGCGGCAGATGCAAGAATGTCTCTCATGTTGATGTTTTCTACTTCTCTCCCCTTCCTCTCCGAAAATCAAAAAAATTATTTAAAAAGAAGTAAAATCAGGAAGGAATTGGGGAGAACAGGTGGGCCCGCTTGGGTTGTCCCTGCAGACATCGGGTATGGAACAAAACGAGAGGAAATCAGAAGCGGAATCTTA
>NW_005872509.1:36297-37657 GCF_000147115.1 Myotis lucifugus
CCTCTTTGGGGCCGCTTTTCGGCCCCCAGGCTTTCTTAGGGCCCTTGTGGCCTGGTTTTCGTGCCTCTGCCCCCCCCCTTCCGGCCCCCTGGCTCTCCCCCCTCCACGCCGCGGGTGCACAGTGGGCCGCGCAGTCGGAGCAGCCGCCTGGGTCCTGCTTCCTCCAGCCCCTGGGCACCCTGGCTTGCGCGGTCCGGGGCGGCCGCCTGGGTTCTTTCTCCTCCAGGCCGCGGGTGCACACTGGGCATGCGCAGTCCGGGGCGGGCCCCCGGCCACTGAACCCCCATCCCTCGCCCCCTCCCATCTGCAGTCATTAAAGCAAAGCTGAGGCTCGGCTGCAATGGCCGCGCTGCCTCCCTCACGGGGCCCAGCCAGATGCTGCAGAACAAAGCTTGTAGGTTCCTGAATTGGGGGGCCCGGGCCTTGCGCCTATTCTGATGGCCCCGGAATTGGGGTCCCGGAGCCCCAAGTGGGGGTCCTAGTGAGCAACAAGCAGGGGGCAGGATTTCAGCCACGGGGCTGGGGAGGGGGGGGGGGGACACATCTGCCCTCCGAGGCTCGAGCAAAAGGAGCCGTTTAGTTAGATTCCTTACAGATATCAGGGGTGCCGGTGCCATTGCTCGGAGCCTCCAGCGCCCTGGCCAGTCAGGACCTCAGATTGTCCTAAGAAACTCGGGGGTGAAAAATATCGCGCGATTGAATAATTGGGGGCATCCGTTTTGTTTTGTTTGTTTGTTTTAAGAAAACGTGGATGCCCCGAATGGAGATGGGAGGGGAGGGAGCAGGGATCTGTCTTTGCAACTGAGGGATGCATTTGCAATTAATGGATGCATTTGCAATTGACGGGTGCATTTGCAACATGCAAATGTGTGCATCCTTTGGGATGTGCCCTGGTCCAATGATTGGAGGTCTCCCCAATACAGCACTCCCCCCCCCAAAGTTACAAAAAGGTCAAGAAAAAAGACCAGGTGACCTGCCAGTAGGCACGGATCCATCCGTCTCTTGCCAAGAAATGGAGTAGGAGGCTGCGCGATCTAATGAATGAATCGCATATTATGCAACCCCCTGAACAGATGTGGACTGCTGTAACCTCATTTTTTCATGAATAAAACTTGGGGGTCAAGGTGGGAGGGGTAGGGAAAACGTATCCTTGAAGGATTTGGGTGTTTGATGAGCCTTTAATTGTGCAGATTGGAGCTCAGCACAAAGAATTGTCTACGAAAAGAAAGGCTTAGAGTCATGATTAGCTTATTATACCGACTTAGAGCATTTATCTGTATTTTTTTTCTTTTTTTTCCTGGTGTGTGTGTGGCCAACTTCGCAGGTGGAATGAAGCACATCAACCTGTCCTTCGCTGCCT
>NW_005872509.1:41269-44542 GCF_000147115.1 Myotis lucifugus
TGTTCCCAAATGTATCTGTCTCCCGCGACGTTACCTCGACCATGGTGGCGGGAGAGATCCCATGGAGAAATGATGTCGGTGTACTATTTATCTTGTGCTCTACAAAGAGAGAAATGCAAAGTGTCCCGCTATCCGCTCTATGAGAGCGCGCATCGGCTTTACGCAATTCTGTACTAGGCGAGGGTCGCGGACCTCTCGATACTGACGTCTCTCGTATCACCAGGGTGTCCTGCGGTACCTTGAACCTCCTGTCTCGTGCATCCAATGCTCAGTCCTCATCCGATACCTTGTATTGCATGGTCACGGCCCTTACTGGTTTATGCACACCTTCAGTCACTCGAGAGTACAAAACCCACTAGTCGGAGCCATGGTACGGGGCTTCATCGCCCTCCAATGCACGCTATAGGAGCTCGGGGGGCCCCTCCTGCATCATATCATGTCCCGGCCCGGGGACCGGCTTCGAACCCGGGGGCCTTCCAGTGCACAGGCTGATGCTCTATCCACTGAGCCAGACCGGTTTGGGACATGTTGTACATCATTATTTATCACAAGCCACAACGTTCGCTAATGACTGATTATATAATCATGTTGCATTCATTTCCCTTACACGCAGGCGCACCACCTCTCCCCACTGATGCCAGCGGCGAATGTTCTAGCAGCCGATGGACGCGTCCTTCGTCTGGGACTGACTTGCTTGGTGTGCGCAACGGGAAATATCTCGCTTTCAGAGAACGAGAAAAACAGGTTTATCTGCGAGACGCTGATTCATTGATGCTGTTATTCAGTGTCTGGTGACTTCATGTTCAAGAAAAAACATTAAGTTTTATTAAAATGTTCTATTATTTTCGCCCTGACTGGTTTGGCTCAGTGGATAGAGCGTCGGCCTGCAGACCGAAGGGTCCCGGGTTCGATTCCGGTCAAGGGCATGTACCTTGGTTGCGGGCACATCCCCAGTAGGGGGCGTGCAGGAGGCAGCTGATGGATGTTTCTCGCTCATCGATGTTTCTAACTCTCTATCCCTCTCCCTTCCTCTCTGTAAAAAAATCAATAAAATATATATTTAAAAAAAAAATAAAAAAAATGTTCTATTATTTTCTGTGAACGACGACTCCTTTATCTCAGCCCTTTGCCTTCAGCACGTCTCTGTCGGAATAAACCCACGTTTCTGTGGAAACGGAAGCTTTTGTTTGTTTGCGGCCGCACACACGTCAACCGTGTGTATGTGGCCCGTGTTCGCCTGTGCGTGTGCACGGCTGGCCAGGCCGCGCTGTCCCCCGTCCTTGTGGCCCCGCATGGCTCGCAGGCGCTCGGAGCAGGCTCCTCGCCGTTTTAGGGGACAGCCTTTCGGGGTGCGGGACATCTGACCCAGATCCTGGGATGCGTGTGATTGGGGGCTTGTCTGGTTCCCAGGTCCCTGTTGGCGCCCATTCCCTAATCGCCTCCTCCCAATGGCTGTCCTTCAACATCCCATGCGTCTTCCTGGCTTCCTCTTTTCAGGAACATCCTTGCTTGGTAACTATGGTTACAAACACCGACAATTAGGGAAGACAGATGTGGTTGTCAGGTCCAGCGATGCTCTGACAGGCCAGGCCGGAGTAAACAACAAAACTCTGCCACTCGGGGGCTGGGCATGTCGCCCTGAGCGTCAGAAGCTGGCAAAGCGCCCGTCGTAGGGTCCTGGCATCGGAGGGGTGGGTGCCCGGTTCCTGCCGGTATTTATAACATCCTTGACGGCCATAAAGAACCGTCCACTTAAACATGGGCCTGCTCCACGGGGTCCGACGTTGAGTTAACTCCCCCCATTGCCTTGGAAGGGCCAGGCCACATGATCTCCTGGGGCTCACACGGCCCCCGGGCCAATGTTCCCCACCCCAGGCCACCTGCCTCTCAGGTCTTCCGATGCCTGTGACGTGTGCCCTATGCACGTGCAATTTATTTACAAATAAATAAACAAAATGGGACGCATGGGAGTGATTTTCTAAGCAGAACAGAGACATGACAGACAGTTTGCCAACGCCATGCGAACCCGATACACACGGTATCGCAGGATGACTCGCTGGAGACCCACGTCGTGGTGTTAGCCAGCCTCACCTCCGTAAACTTTAAAAAAAGATGCGTATAAAGACGTCCCCTCTTGTATTTATAAACTAGAGGCCCGGTGCATGAAATTCGTGCATGGCGAGGGAGGGGGGTGTCCCTCAGCACAGCCTGCACCCTCTCCAATCCGGGACCCCTCGGGGGGTGTCACTCTGGTATCGGGCCTAAACCGGCAGTCGGGCATCCCTCTCGCAATCCAGGAACTCTGGCTTCTAACCGCTCACCTGCCTGCCTGTCTGATCGCCTCTAACTGCTCCCCTGCTGGCCTGATCGCCCCTAACTGCTCTCCCCTGCTGGCCTGATCACCCCCTAACTGCTCCCATGATGGCCTGATCACCCCTAACTGCCCTCCCCTGCCGGCCTGATCGCCCCCTAACTGCTCCCATGCTGGCCTGATCGCCCCTAACCACTCTCCCCTGACAGCCTGATCGCCTCTAACCACCTCTGCATGCCTGATCACCCCTAACTGCACTCCCCTGCCTGCCCGATTGCCCCTAACTGCTCTCCCCTGCCTGCCTGATTGCCCCTAACCACTCTGCCTGCCTGCTTGATGCCCCCCACTGCTTCCCTGCCGGCCTGATCACCACTAATGTTCCCTTGCCGGCCTGATCGCCCTTAACTGCTCCCCTGCCGGCCTGATCACCCCTAACTGCTCTCCCCTGCCAACCTGATCGCCCCTAACTGCCTCTGCCTTGGCCCCTGCCACCGTGGCTTTGTCCAGAAGGACGTCCGGAAGATGTCCGGTCTATCCGGCTAATTAACATATCACCCTTTTATTAACATAAGTATTAACTGTACCAAGGATTCCGGTCCGTCATTTCTATCGCCGAGGAGCCAGTAGTCAGGGAAGGTCATGGTGTTGAGGCCGCCCTTGCCTCAGCTCAGCTGTGTCTGTGCCAGAGCAAAACACAACGTCATCAGCTCTGCCCCACATAGGCCCCCTGGGACACAGCGCCCGCCGGGCGCGAATCCACACGTGCAGGCATTCCTCCCGCACCTCCCCTCCGGTCATGTTCCCGCTCCGACTACTGTCAGGAGAGGCAGCCGCGGGATTCATGTATGCAGTCCGGCACAGCTCATAATCACAGCGTCTTGTCCGCCTGCACCGGGTACGGGGCCGGGGGCATCGTGCTAACCGAGAGAAGCCAGTCAGAGTTACGACGAGGTCCCATGACC
>NW_005872509.1:45128-59578 GCF_000147115.1 Myotis lucifugus
CATGCCCGGGTTGTGGGCTCCATCCCCAGTAGGGGGCATGCAGGAGGCAGCTGATCAATGATTCCCTCTCATCATTGATGTTTCTATCTCTCTCCCTTCCTCTCTGAAATCAATAAAAATATACTTTTTTAGAAAAAGAAAGTGTCCCCCCGCAAGAAGAACTGTATAGGATTTACAGATTGAAAGGCTTGGCTCAGTGGCTAGAGCGTCGGCCTGCGGACGGAAGGGTCCCGGGTTCGATTCCCGTCAAGGGCATGTACCTGGGTTGCGGGCACATCCCCAGTAGGAGGTGTGCAGGAGGCAGCTGGTCGATGTTTCTCTCTCATCGATGTTTCTAACTCTCTATCTCTCTCTCCCTTCCTCCCTGTAAAAAATCAATAATATAAAAAAAAAAATCAATCAATCAAGCCAAAATTTCTAAAAAAAAAAAAAATTAAAAAATGAAAGAATAGTTATCCCTGGCCAGTGTGGCTCAGTGGATAGAGCGCCGGCCTGCGGACCAAAGGGTCCCGGGTTCGATTCCGGTCAAGGGCACGTACCTGGCCGGGTCCCGGTCTGGGGCGCGTGCGGGAGGCAACCCATCGATGTGTCTCTCTCCCATCGATGTTTCTCTCTCTCTCTCCCTCTCTCTTCCGCTCTCCCTATAATTCCATGGAAAAATATCCTCAGGTGAGGATGAACTGCAACAACAAACAAAAAACAACAATAAGAATAAATAAAAACTAAAACCATGACACTTCAGTGATTTTATAAGCACATGAGCTCCCGCACCCACATGGCACGATAGAGTGATCGGTGCTGCACTCGGAATGGGTTCCTCTTTATTTCCCCGCTCAGCACGAGTCTTAATTATATTTTACCTAATTCCAGGGCTGCCGACCGTCGCACAGAAAATCATTTCTGCTTGAAAAAACCAAATTGTTTTCTGTTACCGTAGTTTTCTATGGCTGCTCGTCGTCAGCGAGCTATAAATAGAAATCCCTTAGCGCCCGTGCGATCCATCGGTGTAAGTCTAGAACGGTGACAGCCACCCCCCATTAACACCCTTCATCGGCCCTGACCGGTGCGGCTCAGTGGATAGCGCGTCGGCCTGCGGACGGAAGGGTCCCGGGTTCGATTCCCGGGCAAGGGCATGTACCTGGGTTGCGGGCACATCCCCAGTGGGGGGCGTGCAGGAGGCGGCCGATGGATGCTTCTCTCTCATCGATGTTTCTTTTTCTTTTTCTTTTTTTTTTTATATTTCTTTATTGATTTCAGAGAGAAAGGGAGAGGGTGTGTTCTGTGTAAAATACGACCAACCTGCTATTAACGATGAGTGTGTCTGTATGGAGTTAGCGGCATTTAACTGTGAACACGGGGAGGCGCCTGCAACCCAGGTACGTGCCCTTGACCGGGAATCGAACCCGGGACCTTTCGTTCCGCAGGCCGACGCTCTATCCGCTGAGCCGCACCAGCCAGGGCCGGCAGAACCATTTTTATTTTTTTGCTAGAGGCCCGGTGCACGGGTTCGTGCACTGGTGGGGGGGGGGGCGTGGCCTGCGGGGATCGACCCGCTGAGGCAGCGCACTGACCACCAGGGGGCAGCTCCTGCGTTGAGTGTCTGCCCCCCTGGTGGTCGGTGCGCATCATAGCGACCGGTCGACTGGTCGTTATGCTGTTCAGTCACTGGGCTTTTATATATATAGACTTTTAAAAATATATATATTTTTATTGATTTCAGAGAGGAAGAGAGAGGGATATATAGATTTTTTTTTTATTGATGACAGAGAGGGAGAGAGAGAGAGAAACATCCATGATGAGAGAGAATCATGGACCGGCCGCCTCCTGCACGCCCCCTACTGGGGATGGCGCCCGCAACCCGGGCATGTGGCCTGAGCGGGAATTGAACCCTGACCTCCTGGTTCCTAGGTTGATGCTCAACCCCTGAGCCATGCCGGCCGGGCGGAACCCTTTTTTAAAGGCGGGAAGGCGATGACTGTGGGGTGATGCTCCGACGCTGTTCCCAAGCCCGCCCCCCCCTCCCCCGTGACCCTAGTGCAATATTCTAGTTATGTCTGTTATAAAACTCGATCTTTAAACCTTGTTTGTGACCATCAAGCACCCCCTGCATTTAACTTGTTCCCTTTCTCGCATCTGAAACTTCTTAGCACGGACCCCGGCCTATACTCAATTCTCAGTCAACAATGATGGGCCGGCCCGGCCAGTGCTGCCCAGTGGTTAGCGCCCACGGACGAACCAGGGGGTCCCGGGTTCGACTCCCGGTCAAGGGCACGTGCCCGGGTTGTGGGCTCGATCCCCAGTAGGGGGCACGCAGGGGGCAGCTGATCCGCGATTCTCTCCCATCATGAATGTTTCTATCTCTCTCTCCCTTCCTCTCTGAAAGTCAGCGCCCACTACCATTCCTCACGTGGCAGAAGCCGGGATGAGAGATTCTGGTGACGACTGACAGTGAATTGTCAAGGGTGTCTGTTGCCCTAGAAGCTCCTGCGTTGAGCGTCTGCCCGAAGAGTTCGGAGGAGAGGGAGGAGGAGGAGGAGGAGGAAGAGGAGGAGGAGGGAGGAAGGGGCGAGCCATCTGGCTGCAGCGTCCGGGGACCACCAGGCACATCTGGACGCAGCTGCGCCAGGGACCTCATTAGCTATCACCTGTCGGCCCAGCAGCCTCGGTCCAGATGGCCGGGCAGGTGGGCTGCCCGGGGAGAGCGCATATTTTACCCCGTAATTGGCCACGGGGCCCGGGGAGGCGTGAAGGTTTCGTTTACCTCCGTTTAGTTTATCTTATTTGTTTGTTTGTGTAATCAATGTTTTTAGGAGAAAACTACCGGAGAAAAATCCTCGTTGGGCTCGGCTGGGTCGTGGGCCGTCTGCCACCTGCTGTGGGCTGGGGGGTCGGACTCTGGGATATTTTTTTTCCATCGATTTTTTATTTTTTTGGTTAATCCTCATCCTGGGATATTTTCCCATTGATTTTTTTTAGCGAGTGGAAGGGAGGGGGAGAGACAGGGAGACATAATGTCGATGCGAGAGAGACACATCCATCGGTTGCCTCCTGCACCCCAAGGCCTGCAACCCAGGTAGATGCCCTTAACTGGACTCGAACCCGGGACCCTTCGGTCCCCGGGCCAATGCTCTATCCACTGAGCCAAACCGGCTAGGGCGACATTTATTATTATTTTTTAAGAATAAGAAAAGCAGCCTGACCCAGTGTGGCTCAGTGGATAGAGGGTCGGCCTGTGGACTGAAGGGTCCCGGGTTCGATTCCTGGTCAAGGGCATGTACCTGGGTTGCGGGCACATCGCTAGTGGGGGGCGTGCAGGAGGCAGCTGATCGATGTTTCTCTCTCATCGATGTTTCTAACTCACGATCCCTCTCCCTGTAAAAAATCAATAAAATATATTTTTAAAAAAGGATAAGAAAAGCAAATTAACTTAAGGATGAGTGTTGATAAATGACACGTTAAAAAAATCTTTTTTATGGATTACAGAGGATGGGAGAGGGAGGATAGAAACAACAATGATGAGAGAGAATCACTGATCGGCTGCCTCCTGCACGCCCCCTACTGGGGATGGAGCCCGCAACCCGGGCATGTGCCCTTGACAGGGAATCGAACCCAGGACCCTTCAGTCCGCAGGCCGACGCTCTATCCACTGAGCCACACCAGCCAGGGCTGCACGGTTTAAAGATAACTGCACACGAAGGTGATATCCTATCATCGTTTTATTTGTTTAAATATATTTCTATTGATTTCAGAGCATGTGCCCTTGACCAGGAACGGGACCGTGACCTCCTGGTCCCTAATTCAATGCTCAGCCCCTGAGCCACGCTGGCTGAGCTCTCATTTCTGTACGACCTTCCACACGATGGTCATTCCTTAAGTTCTTGACCCAATTAGGGAAGGAGAGACGGCAAAACCGAGAGATTTCATGTGTAAAATTCTCCCTCCCAAGGTCAGTGAAATTCCTTTGAACGCAGAGCTTACGAGGAGCCCACATAGATTTACATACATTAGCCATGAAATCAGATCGCCTTTTATCCACTCGCAGCCTGGGCAGGTTCATTTTCATTCTATCGCTATTCATTTATTCCAGAAGCGTTTATTAACAGCGCCGGGCTGTGGGTACACTCACCAAGACGGGCAGGATCTGTGCTCCCCCCCCCCCGCCCCGGCCCCGCCGCTCCGGGCCTGGAGCATAGGAAGCTCTCAGATGATTAGAGAGAGAGAGAGAGAGAGAGAGAGAGAGAGAGAACAAATCTCCATGTTGTGTTGTTTGTGGGGGGCATTGCCAATGTCTGCAGTTGTTGTTGCCACACGGGACGGGGAGCTACTTCGAGCTGCTCCACACCCCACAGCGCCCAGGCCAGGCCCCCAACATCATCCTGACCCAACGTCTGCAGGGCTGAGGTCTAGAGCCCGGACCGAACACTCCCATTATAATTTGCTAGAGGCCTGGTGCACAAATTCGTGCACCAGTAGGGTCCCTCGGCCTGGCCTGCGGGATGGGGCTGAAACCGGCTCTCCGACACCCCCCGAGGGGTCCCGGATTGCGAGAGGGTGCAGCCCAGGCCGAGGGACCTCACCAGTGCACGATCGGGGCCGGGGAGGGACGCGGGAGGTTGGCCAGCCGGGGAGGGACCATGGGAGGGAGGGCTCCAGGGCGTGTCCGGCCCGTCTCGCTCAGTTCCAATCAGCTGGACCCCAGCAGCAAGCTCACCTACTGTTTGGAGTCTCTGCCCCCTGGTGGTCAGTGCATGTCATAGCGACTGGTCGACCGGTGGACTGTCTGCCCCCTGGTGGTCAGTGCACATCATAGCAACTGGTTGACCAGTCGACTGTCTGCCCCCTGGTGGTCAATGCACGTCATAGCGAGCGGTTGAGCGGCCTTAACATATCATTAGCATATTACGCTTTGATTGGTTGAACCGACGGCCGGACACTTAGCATATTAGGCTTTTATTATAGAGGATATATATTTCTATATTTACTTGCTATCACAGATACACACGCATAAGGCATTTCTCCTGCTTTTTTTGTAATATACTTTTATTGTGAGAGGGAGAAAGAGAGAGAGAGAGAGAGAGAGAATCATCAATGATGAGAGAGAATCATGGATCGCCCCCTACTGGGGATCAAGCCTGCAACACTGGCATGTGCCCTGAGTGGGAATCGAACTGTGACCTCCTGGGCCATAGGTCGGGGCTCAACCACTGAGCCACACCAGCTGGGCATTTTGCCACTTTCATGCAGGCCTGTCTTCATATCAGGGACTCCCACCTGAGCAGACCGGGTGTCCAGTTCCCCTAACCCGACATCACACATCTGTGCCTTTTTAGATGTTTCCATGGAAAATGCCCTCTGGCCGTCTGGGGACCAGCACACCCATCACCGTCTCCCCTGTGGCAGAAATCAATTCGCTGCATAGATTTCGCCCTTGAAGTCACCTTGAGGTCGGAAGGCTCGGAGAAGAACGGAACCGAAAAAAAAAAAAAGGCTCAACGTTCCTTTTCGTCTCAGACAGTTTGCCACAGAAGAGGTTTTTGTGAGCTTGCAAAATTCTTTTTTTTCTTTTTTTTGGAAAAAGATGTACACGTGCACAGGAGGTCTGAGGGGCTGCCTCAGGCGGGAAGCACACTTCCGTTCCTATGAAGAAGGCAACTTCTTGAAACGTTACTTCGAGGGGCTTCCCTAAATCACTCTACATGCACATCCGCGGCGTCGTAAGGACTAAAGCGACAGTCAGCCCGGCCGGTGTGGCTCAGTGGTTAGAGTCGACCTAGGAACGAGGAGGTCCTGGGTTCGAGTCCCGGTCAGGGCACAGGCCCGGACTGCAAGCTCGATCCCCAGCAGGGGGCGTGCAGGAGGCAGCCGACCCATGATTCTCTCTCATCACTGATGTTCCTCTCTCTCTCTCTCTCTCCCTCCCTCTCTGAGCCCAATAAAAATATATAAACTAAATAAACCGTTGCATTTCGCACGCTGAGATGCCATACTCCCTGTGCATCTTCTCTCATTACTGTTAGGTGGGTATTAGCCACACCTGATTGGTAACGCCCCCGTACAACCACCCTGGTGTTTGCTTTCTCCCTGTAGCCGCCTGAGGTGCACGACATGCATTAAATCTGAGCTAACGCACAGGCCAGGAGACAGCAGGGCTCCTCTCGGCTGGAAAACACCCCGCATTGGAGCTCAGCGGCCTTGCGGGTCTTTAAAGACTTTTCCCACAATGCAGTGGGGGGAGGGAATCAATGGGTTTGCTAGGCTCATTTGTCAAAATTCCGGATCTAACTAATGATCTCCCATAATGTAGGCTGGATGGCATGCTGTTAGGAAACACCATGGAGACTTATACTGTTTTAAAATTCTATCAATAGTTTTGACAGGAACTGGCATTTTTTAAAAAAAGTATGTTTTTATTTATTTCACAGAGGAAGGGAGAGAGAGAGAGAGAGAGAGAGAGAGAGAGGGAGAGAGAGACATCCTATGTATTAAAAGCCTAATATGCTAAGTGTCTGGTCATCTGGTTGGCCATTCAACCAATCAAAGGGTAATATGCTAAGGCCATTCAATCGCTCGCTATGACGTGCACTGACCACCAGGGAGCAGACAGTTGACCAGTTGACCAGTCGCTATGACGTGCACTGACCACCGAGGGAAGACAGTCGACCAGTTGACCAGTTGCTATGACATGCACTGACCACCAGGGAGCAGACAGTTGACCAGTCGACCAGTCGCTATGACGTGCACTGACCACCAGGGGGCAGACGGTTGACCAGTCGCTATGACGTGCACTGACCACAAGGGGGCAGACAGTCGACCAGTCGACCAGTTGCTATGACATGCACTGACCACCAGGAGACAGGCAGTTGACAAGTTGACCAGTTGCTATGACGTGCACTGACCACAGGGGGCAGACACTCCAACTGGTAGCTTAGCTTGCTGCTGGGGTTCGGCTGTTTGGCACTGAGTGAGACGGGCCAGACATGCCCTGGAGCCCTCCCACGGTCCCTCCCCGGCTGGCCAACCTCCCGCGTCCCTCCCCGGCCCCGATCGTGCACCGCTGGGGTCCCTAGGCCTGGCCTGCGCCCTCTCGGAATCCAGGCTGAGGGACCCCCCCTCCCCAGAGTGCACGAATTTCGTGCACCGGGCCTCTAGTCAATGATGAGAGAGAATCATGGACCAGCTGCCTCCTGCACGCCCCCTACTGGGGATCGAGCCCACAACCCGGACATGTGTCCTGACCGGGAATCAAACTGTGACCTCCTGGTTCCTAGGTCGACGCTCAACCACTGAGCCACGCCGGCCGGGCAGGAACTGGCGTCTTAAAAGAAGACTGAACACACACACACACACTCACACGCACACACATGCACACACAGACCCACACACACTCACACGCACACACAGCGAGCCTTGCAGAGCCCCCCTGCCGCATAATGAAATTATCGACTCCTCGAGGAAATTCAGTGAGGCCGAGAGGAAGTCATTATCGGGAGGCTCGCTGCCACCTGCCGACGCGCCTTCCTCCCCTGACTACTAACTAAGGGGAAACAAGGACACAACAGCCGAGTAATGAAGGACCTCTCAGCGGCGGCGTCCGCCCAGCCGAGACCAGCGACGATCATGAACGAGGAGGAGAACGCCAACCATTTCCAGCTGAGCTCCCAGGCCTCCGGCTTGCAGATCGGGAATAACGTTTCCCTGTGAAGATGGGCCAACGGCCTGGCCAGTGTGTCTCAGTGGTTGAACGTCAACCTAGGAACCAGGAGGTCAGGGTTCAATTCCCGGTTGGGGCACAGGCCCGGGTTGTGGGCTCCATTCCCAGTGGGGGGCGTGCAGGAGGCAGCTGGACCATGATTCTCTCTCATCATGGATAGTTCTCTCTCTCTCTCTCTCTGAAATCAACAACAACAACAAAATATATATATATTTTAAAAAGAGTCCTAGCTGGTGTGGCTCAGTGGATAGAGCGTCAGCCAGTGGACTGAAGGATCCTGGGTTCGATTGCAGTCAAGGGCACATGCCCGGGTTGCAGGCTCGATCCCCAGCAGGGGGCGTGCAGGAGGCAGCCGATCCACGATTCTCTCTCATCATGGATGTTTCTCTCTCTCCCTCTCCCTTCCTCTCTCTGAAATCAATAAAATATATGCATTTTTTTAAAAAGAAAGAGCCCTAGCTGGTGTGGCTCAGTGGATAGAGCATCAGCCTGTGGACTGAAGGGTCCCGGGTTCGATTCCAATCAAGGGCACATGCCCGGGCTGCAGGCTCGATCCCCAGCAGGGGGCGCGCAGGAGGCAGCCGATCCATGGTTCTCTCTCATCATAGATGTTTCTCTCTCTCTCCCTTCCTCTCTGAAATTAATACAAATATATATATTTTAAAAAGAGCCCTGGCTGGTGTGGCTCAGTGGATAGAGCGTCAGCCTGTGAACTGAAGGGTCCTGGGTTCGATTCCAGTCAAGGGCACATGTCCGGGTTGCCGGCTCGATCCCCAGTAGGGGGCGTGCGGGAGGCAGCCGATCCATGATTCTCTTTTCATCATGGATCTCTCTCTCTCTCTCTCTCTCTCTCTCTCTCTCTCTCTCTAATTTGGGGGGGACTACCTTACCACTTTCCTTTTCAAAATCAGCGTTACGTTGGACTGACAGATGGAATTTCGGGTTTTGGTTGATGTCCCTGCTTTTTTTTTTAAAAAAAGAAATCACCCTGGCACAGGCCGCCGAAAAGGAATGTTTCTCGGTTTTTCATGGTTCTATTCTGGATTTCCACCTAATTCTAGGCTATTTTCCCCTTTTTCAAAATCCACATGAAAGTGAACGTTCCACGTCTTTACCCGACTCAGCGGCACAAAAAGAAGTTAAAACAACAACACAGAACAACAGTGACCTTTGGAGGGACCAGTGTTGGATTTGCTCAAACACCTGATCGTCGGAGATGTCAAGGAGGCGATTTCAAAACACTCGTCAATTAAGACGAAATGTCAGCGACCTGCATATGCATGAGGCGGCTGACAAAGCATCCCAGACACTTGAAAGGTGTTTACGAGACGTGTCTCGAGATGCAGAGGTTCAGGCTGGGGAACGCTGACACGTTCTCCCACCGCTGACAGAATCAGGCCACAGGAGCCACGAAAACGTGGACACGCATTGGTGTGGCCCCCGGCGTCGGTTAACAGACACCAGTTACACCGGGCGTCCGTCCTGGGAGCAGAGAACACAACGCTCATTCTTCTCCTTTTTATTAAAAAAATATATATTTTATTGATTTTTTTACAGAGAGGAAGGGAGAAGGATAGAGCGTTAGAAACATCAATGAGAGAAAACATCAATCAGTTGCCTCCTGTTTCTAAGGGGGCCATTCGAGAATGAGTTATTCACAGTGAATTTTTTTTTTTGCATTTCTTGTGGTTCTAGAGGCCTCCTGTACGGTAGATAAATACGTATTGTGACGTATTTATGCATTTCAGGCCGCTATTCTATGTTTTGAAACTTTATAGGCTATTTTTCCACATCTATATATATAAAAGCCTAAGTGACCCTGACAACCTGTCGACTGAACAAGGTTGCTATGACACACACTGACCACCAGGGGGCGGACGCTCAACGCAGGCGCTGCCCCCTGGTGGTCAGTGCGTCCCACAGCCAACCTTCTGTGGCCCGCCAACCTCCTGTGGTCCCTCCCCCTGGCTGGCCCATCCCCATGGGCACGGATTGCCAACCAGGCCATCCACGCACGAATTTGTGCACCGGACCTCTAGTCATTTCATATTATTCTTATTTTCTAAAAAAACAATTTCTTAGTGATTTCTTCCTCGGTACTTCCACTGCCCTTGTGTAATTATATTTTTCTCCTTCATGGATGCCGTGTTCTTCGGAAACTTGTGTAGACCAAGTTCATGGCCTTTTAGGCTTCCTCCACGTGAATAGGAGTTCGCTTTTTGAAGAATCAGAATTCTGTGTCACGGGAGGGGGGGGGGGATCAGGATTTTAGAGACGCTTAGGTGGGGTGTAGCCAAGAAAAGGTGGAGAACCACTGGGTTAGGGGATTCATTTCCCACACGGTCCACGTAGGATTCAGGTCCTCATACCTACAGAGAGTTCTCGTTCAACTAAACAAGATGAAACCCGCTACGGCAGTTTCACGCACTGAGAAACGGTGAGGTGCCCTGGCCGGTGTGGCTCAGTGGATAGAGCGTCTGCCTGCGGACTGCAGGGTCCTGAGTTCGATTCCGGTCAAGGGCACAGGCCTGGGTTGTGGGCTTGATCCCCAGTAGAGGGCGTGCGGGAGGCGGCCGATCCATGATTCTCTCTCATCATGGATGTTTCTCCCCCTCCCTCTCCTTTCCTCTCTAAAATCAATAAAAACACATTTAAAAAAATTCCTTCTTTACCCTCCATGTAAATTCATGAACGTCCAGAGGGGCCTCCTCACGTTGAAAGCCGTGAATCGGTAATAAAAGCCGATTTCATTAACTCGTCCACTCCCTCCTCTGGAGAGAAAGGCCAGGAAATAAACATCACGCCAGCCCGGGCATATCATCGTGTGTCCTGCCCTGCTCCCGGCTCTCACACTTTAATTCGATTCAGAATGAGCCCCAGACGAGACACACAGATAAAGGGTTCATAGGAATTAATTCCCGTGTTTGTGAGATTTTATTGCGTTGGGTTGGATCTCAAAGACCGTACCGCTAAGCACAGGAGTCGTCGGCCTATTGGCTGGGTCGCGAGGGAATTCAGGTTTTCGATCGGGGAAAAACATTTCAATGCTGTGCCCGCAAAGGGCTGACGGTTTATCAAACTCGAGTGGCGAGTTTTTAAGCGAATTATCATATCTACCGTATGAAGGAATCTACTCCTATAGATTCCAAACAAATGTCGGTCACAGCTTCATAACTTGCAACATCCTACGTGTATATGTTCCTGGCAGCAGCGGAGCTGAACTTTGCATTTCCCAGCCCCGCCCACCCCCTCAGGGGTTGGACCGGCCACCACCTTTCATCACCAGGGCTCAGCGTACCTGCCACCTTAGCAAAGACCTCCCGGGTAAGGGAATTATCTATTCACTAGAGGCCCGGTGCACGAATTCGTGCACCAGTGGGGTCCCTCGGGGTGGCCTGTGGGATCGGGCGGAAACCGGCTCTCCGACATCCCCCGAGGGGTCCTGGATTGTGAGAGGGCTCAGGCCAGGCCGAGGGACCCCACCGGTGCACGATCGGGGTGGGGGAGAGACATGGGAGGTTGGCCAGCCAGGGAGGGACCGCAGGAGGGGTCCAGGGCGTGTCCGGCCCGTCTCACTCAGTCCCGATCGGCCAGACCCCAGCAGCAAGCTCACCTACCAGTCAGAGTGTCCAACCCCTGGTGGTCAGTGCACGTCATAGCAACTGGTCGACCGATCGACTGTCTGCCCCCTGGTGGTCAGTGCACATCATAGCGAGTAGTTGAACGGCCTTAGCATATCATTAGAATATTACGCTTTGATCGGTTGAACGGCCGACTGGTCAACCGGACACTTAGCATATTAGGCTTTTATTATATAGGATTGATTTCAGAGAGGAAGGGAGAGGAGGAGAGAGAGAAACATCCATGATGAGAGAGACTCATAGATGGGCTGCCTCCTGCACGCCCCCTACTGGGGATCGATCGAGCCTGCAACCGGGGCCTGTGCCCTGACCGGGAATCAAACCTGTGACCTCCTGGTTCGTGGGTGGGCACAGCGCTAGGGAGACAGCGAGGTTGCACGACACATACCGGGGGCTCAGTCACTTGCAGTGTGACCCCCACGTGTCTGGGGATGACCTCAGTGCGCCCCTGAGACCCCCATTTGGTTGTGGGTGGGCTCGAGCCTGGACCTCTCCATGTGACTACCTGCTCCCCAAATCGCAGCGGCCGGGTGCCCAGGAGAGAAAGCCACACACCCTGGGAACAGGTGGCATGACCTTGACCTTCCCTGATTGGGAACACACAAGGTCACCGCTGCCGTGAACACATCCCTGAGCCACCCAGGCCCCAGGGGAGGGAGCGTCACCCTCCCCCGCCCTCCCCACACCTGGGAGGCTCCCCCCATGTTACCATGGCAGCCACCGCCTTGCAGACAGAATGGTGAGTGCGAATGGCGCCTTCACTCCTTCCTTCGTTTCCTCCTAATACTTGTGCTTTGTGTGTTGTCCCTTGTGGAGGCTGAGATACAAACGAATAAACAGTCTGGCCCTGGCCGGTGTGGCTCAGTGGATAGAGCGTCGACCTGCGGACTGAAGGGTCCCGGGTTCGATTCCCTATCAAGGGCACAGGCCCAGGTTGCAGGCTCGAACCCCAGTAGGGGGCGTGCAGGAGGCAGCCGATCCGTGATTCTCTCTCATCATGGATGTTTCTCTCTCTCTCTCTCCCTCTCCCTTCCTCCCTGAAATCAATAAGATATATATATTTATTTAGCCCTAGTTGGTTTGGCTCAGGGGATGAGCGTCGACCTATGAACCAGGAGGTCACGGTTGGTTTGATCCCCGGTCAGGGCACATGCCCGGGTTGCGGGCTCCATCCCCAGTAGGGGGCGTGCAGGAGGCGGCCAATCCATGATTCTCTCTCATCATGGATGTTTCTCTCTCTCTCTCTCCCTCTCCCTTCCTCCCTGAAATCAATAAAAAAAAAAACTTAAAAAAAAACCTATCCCCAATATGCCATCTTCTTGGGCAAGAATGTTCTTGACCCTGAGGCAGACATTTCGGCGAAAACCCAGTGGATGGGTGTTTGGCTACCTCATGGCCCTCCGGCTCCCACGCTTGGGCGAACCATCAGCAAACTCCCAAACGGGCAGCCACCTCCCTCCCAGACGGAGCCTTTGAAAAACGCCGGCCGTGCGGCTCCCTCTGCGCCTCCCTTTTCGTTTTTCCGTGCATTTGAGCCGCCGGAGCAGCTGTTGGCTTGGAGGGCTTCCATCCCGGCCACAATCATCGCCCACTAATTGCACATCCAATATTTATCGCCCGCACGTTAAACCCACGAGAGGAAATATGGGACCCGCTTGGCAAACGCTGCCCATGCATTCGGCGCCCGGTCCCACGGATGAACAGTTTTTAAGTGGAAAAATCCCCCCATCCCCTGCCGTGCCTTTTAAATAGACACGTTTTCTCACATAAAGTGCTTTTCTGCGCGATAGCTTTCTCCAATAAAAAGGAAAAAAAAACCCCAACAAACCAGCCACTCTATTGATTTTCAAATAAATTATTTATCTGCTGCGTTGCCCTGAAAGGAACGCGGTATCTTCTCCCTGATTCTGCTTCTCAGACTGTAAATGTTGGTGTTTAGCGGGCGTTTATTTATTTATTTTACTTATTATTATTTCCCGTTGGTTTTTATTTTTTTAATTTTTTTAAAAAATATATTTTATTGATTTTTTACAGAGAGGAAGGGAAAGGGATAGAGAGCTAGAAACATCGATGAGAGAGAAACATCGATTAGCTGCCTCCTGCACACTCCCCACTGGGGATGTGCCCGCAACCAAGGTACATGCCCTTGACCGGAATCGAACCCGAGACCCTTCAGTCTGCAGGCTGATGCTCTATCCACTGAGCCAAACGGGTTAGGGCTCCCATTGGTTTTTAGAGAGAGAGGGGAAGACAGAGAATCCACATCGACGTGAGAGGAACACATCGATGGGCTGCCTCCTGCACGCGCCCTGACCAGGGCCCGGCCGCTCTGCCTGGGCCGACGCTCTACCCACTGAGCCACACCGGCCGGGGCCCGACTGGCTGTTTTAAGAGAGAGTTTCGGGCCGCCGTTTCTCTGAACAGCAGGAGAGAATTATGCCTGTGGATTCCTTTCATCAGAATAAATCCTCCTGCAATTTCACAACAGCATCGCCAGGCACAGATGCCACTAGACATTATCGAGTGTTTGCAAAGCTTGGCAGAGAACACAGCTCCCCGCCGCCCCCCCCCCCCCCCCGCCCGGAGGGCCCTGGGTAAGGGATTTCTCTTCCGGGCGCCGCTGGACTCACGTGGGACGAGCATTGATTTTCCCGCCTGGCCTGGCTGCAGAACAGGGCTGTCGGCTTTAGCTCCTGGGGGATGAAACTCGGTCTGCATCGGCTTGCAGAAGGGCCCTTTGCAAGGCAGCTGTTCAGTTCTCACCACGCTGTGTCCTTCCCCCAGCAGCCAGTCTATTCTATGTTTCGACTAGAGGCCCAGTGCATGAAATTCGTGTTGTGTGACAGCTTTTCTACTTTATCAAGAAACTAGAGGCCTGGTGCATGAATTTTTGGCCAAGTGGGGTTCCTTTGCCTGGGACCGTGTTCTAAGACTGACCGGAGGACCGCCGGCCGGGGGGGTGGGACCATGGGAAGATTGCAGGGCTGGGCCCCTGATTGGGTCCCTATAATGGGGGGGGCCGCAGGCAAAGGGGAAGGACCAAGTTGCTAGTCCACCTCCGCCCCGAATTGGGGTCCGGGGGGTGCCCATTTGGGGCC
>NW_005872509.1:61129-63305 GCF_000147115.1 Myotis lucifugus
CGTATCATGCTTATGATATGCTAGGGGATGGTTAAACCCTCGCTATGACGTGCCCTGACCACAGGAGTCAGACGCTCTGAATAGTAAGGTTAGCTTGCTGCTGGAGTCCGCCCGATCGGGACTGAGCGAGATGAGCCAGACACGCCCTGGAGCCCTCCCTGCGGTCCCTCCCCGGCTGGCCAACCTCTCGCATCCCTCGCCCAGCCCCGATCGTGCACCAGTGGGGTCCCTCGGCCTGGCCTGCACCCTCTTGCCATCCGGGACCCCTCGGGGGATGTCGGAGAGCTGGTTTCAGCCCGATCCCATGGGCCAGGCCGAGGGACCCCACTGGTGCACGAATTCGTGCACCGGGCCTCTAGTCCTATATCATACCCTAATATGCAAATTGAACAGCGGAACAACCAGTCGCTGTCATGCACACTGACCACCAGGGGGCAGATGCTCAACGCAGGAACTGCCCCCAACCCGCAGGCCCCAGGCCGGCCAAGCGGGGGCCCCTCCGATCGCCCCGCCGGTCGCCCCACAGATCGGCCCTGATCGCCGGCCAGGCCTAGCGACCAACCCTACCGGTGCACGAATTTCGAGCACCGGGCCTCTGGTAAATAAATCGATGAATAAATAATTTAAATAATTAAACAAATAAACGCACGGGGAAGTGGTGACACTTGGGTATTCCACTGTCCGATACCCAGGCCCCAATGCCCGAGTTACAGTCACACCGAGAAACACACACAGACACGGACCCAGCTCTCATTCCTTCCTTCCGACGTTTCGGCCGCCAGGTGCTGGCTGCACGGGGAGTGTGTGCAGCTCAGAGGACCCGCCCCTCGGATCCGGACGTTCCGGTATAACCCGGAAATTCGTTTTCCTGGAGCTGTGTTCAGCATCTGACTGGGAGAGTTCCAGGAGCCCTGGCGTTCAAACCCAAGTGTCCGCCTCAGCATCGCAACACGGCAGATCCGATGGCTCCCGGTGTTTACTTATTTTGTAAAAATACTTTTATTGATTTCAGAGAGGAAGGGAGAGAGAGAGAGAAACATCCATGAGGAGAGAGAATCATGGATCGGCTGCCTCCTGCACGCCCCCTACTGGGGATCGAGCCTGCAACCCGGGCACGTGCCCTTGACGGGGAATCGAACCGTGACCTCCTGGTTCCTAGGTTGATGCTCAACCACTGAGCCACGCGAGCTGGGCCGATTGCTCTTGATTTAAACAATCTCTATATATAAAAAGCCAGTGTTGGTGACGACCATGACGACCAAACAACCGGTCCCCATGAGGGCGGGTGGGCGGGGCTTCGACCATGATTTTGCGCGCCGGGCCTCTAGTTTTCTTATAATGGCAAAACCGGATCGAGGAGCTTACTCAGCACTTTTCTTCCCGTGAAATCCAGATAAATGGAGGGCCTCTTTTCCACGTGAATTATTTACGTGCGGGAGAACAGGAGAAATATGTGTTTCCGCCGGGCCAGGCTCAGCGTGCGGCCTCCGACGGCTAATCGATACGCGCTCATTACTCAGATGGATGAGGCTCGCGTGCGGTCCGTAAGCGACGGCCGTGCGTGTCACAGGCAATTATTTGCAAAGGCCACGGCCGCCTCTCCCATCAGGACTTGGGGTGGCGACGCCAGCCCCTCAGTCTTCACGCAATCACCGCCGTCACAGATGATGAGAGGGGAGGACACGCTGTTGGGTTTTGTCATTGGAAATCTATGGTGACATTTTTACAAAAAAATTGATTTCAGCCCCAGCCGGCTTGGCTCAGTGGATAGAGCGTCGGCCGGCGGACTGAAGGGTCCCGGGTTCGATTCCTGGCTAAGGGCACATGCCCGGGTTGTGGGCTCGTTCCCCAGTAGGGGGCGTGCAGGAGGCAGCCGATCAATGAGTCTCTCTCATCATTGATGTTTCTCTCTCTCTCCTTCTCCCTTCCTCTCTGAAATCAATAAAGAAATATATTTTAAAAAATTGATTTCAGAGAAGAAGGAAGAGGGAGGGAGAGAGAGAGAGAAGCATCAGTGATGAGGGAGAATCATGGATCAGCCGCCTCCTGCATGCCCCCTACTGGAGGTCGAACCCACAACCCCGGGCATGTGCCCTTGACCGGGAATCGAACCCTGACCTCCTGGTTCATAGGTCGACCGTCAACCACTGAGCCACGCCGGCCGGGCTGCTTTTGC
>NW_005872509.1:63878-65277 GCF_000147115.1 Myotis lucifugus
CCCCCCCTGGGGCCTCCCACAGACAGATGTTCGCGACAAAGATCCCCAAAGCTCAGGGTCCCAGTGAAGACAGGGTGGTGCGAGGCGAAGTAACCCCCATTTCCTCCTGTTTAAAGCTCTTAGGACGGGAACCTCAGGTGTGTCCTGCCTTTTCTTTATTTCTTTTATATAAAAAAATATATTTTTATTGATTTCAGAGAGGAAAGGAGAAGGAGAGAGAGATAGAAGCATGCATGATGAGAGAGAATCACCCATCGGCTCCTGCACGCCCCCTACTGGGGAACAAGCCCACAACCCGGGCATGTGCCCTTGACCAGGATTCGAACCCAGAACTCCTGGTTCCTAGGTCAACGCGGAGCCGCTGAGTCTCGCCGGCCGGGGTGAGGTTTCCATTCTAAGCCACCGCATCCAACGGGCAATGTTGGGGACCCAGCACCCCCCTCCCCCCCCCCCACACACACCGAACTTCATAAGATTTTCAAGTCAGAACCTCAGCAAGTCCATAGAACGACGTTCCGGCTCAATTCGTCTTGTTTCGGTGACACACTATTTTCTTATGATGAAACAGGGCCTTGGTAGAGGACAGCGAGCGAATGGAATCTATATTTCAGCCCGTTTTTGCACAAAATCGATGGCACTTGTCTATCCTGGGGACGCACTGTCCCCTGACATATGGCGACACCCTTCAGGCTGCGGGAAAGTGCGAGGGGCCTGGGCCGTGACCCCTGTCGAGCCCGGAACCCCCCATTTCGCCCTAAAAATGATATGCTAAGGCCGCTCAACTGCTCGTTATGACGTGCACTGACCACCAGGGGGCAGACAGTCAACCGGTTGACCAGTCGCTATGACGTGCACTGACCACCAGGGGGCAGACAGTCGACAGGTTGACCAGTCGCTGTGACGTGCACTGACCACCAGGGGGCAGACAGTCGACAGGTTGACCAGTAGCTATGACGTGCACTGACCACCAGGGGGCAGACAGTCGACTGGTCAGCCAGTCGCTGTGACGTGCACTGACCACCAGGGGGCTGACAGCCGACCGGTTGACCAGTCGCTATGACGTGCACTGACCACCAGGGGGCAGACAGCCGACTGGTTGACCAGTCGCTATGACGTGCACTGACCACCAGGGGGCAGACAGTCAACTGGTCGACCAGTCACTATGATGTGCACTGACCACCAGGGGGCAGACAGTCGACTGGTCAGCCAGTCGCTGTGACGTGCACTGACCACCAGGGGGCAGACAGCCGACCAGGTGACCAGGTCGCTATGACGTGCACTGACCACCAGGGGGCAGACAGTCAACTGGTTTGACCAGTCGCTATGACGTGCACTGACTACCAGGGGCAGACAGTCGACATGGTCGACAGTACGCTATGACGTGTACTTGACCACCAGG
>NW_005872509.1:65377-66800 GCF_000147115.1 Myotis lucifugus
GCTATGATGTGTACTGACCACCAGGGGGCAGACAGCAGACTGGTCACTTAGCTTGCTCCTGGGGTCGGATGTGAATCGGAGAAAACATGAACTCGGTTCTTGGGAATAAACATCTCACAGCGATCGACAAACACAGAGTTGGCATCACGCATTAGTAGAGGGGGATTTGGTGCACATGGGCCTCATTCATCCTTCTCCTGACATTCACGAGCAGCTGGGCTATTTTATTTTTAATTCATTTATTTTTTTAAAATAAATTTTTATTGATTTCAGAGAGGAAGGGAGAGGGAGGGCTCCAGGGTGTGTCTAGCCTGTCTCGCTCAGTCCATACAGGCGGGCTCACGTGACGCTAACTTACCAGTCGGAGCGCATGCCCCATGGTGGTCAGTGCACGTTATAGCGATTGGTCGACCGGTCGACTGTCTGCCCCCTGGTGGTCAGTGCACATCATAGCAACTGGACGACTGTCTGCCCCCTGGTGGTCAGTGCACATCATAGCAACTGGACGACTGTCTGCCCCCTGGTGGTCAGTGCACATCATAGCGACTGGTCGACCAGTTGACTGTCTACCCCCTGGTGGTCAGTCCACGTCATAGCGACTGTCTGCCCCCTGGTGGTCAGTGCACGTCATAGCGATCGATTGAGCAGCCTCACCATATCATTAGCATATTACGCTTTGATTGGTTGAACAGCCGACCGGACACTTAGCATGTTAGGCTTTTATTCTATAGGATGTCAATATGGACTGACCACACGTCATTTTGAGACTGAAAACTTTATCGTCAACCCCATCTTTACTCCGTTGCCATAAAAAAATACCTGCCACCTGCATTTTGGACCTAATCCTTCAAAAAAAAAAAAAAAACTCCCCGATTAGGGGTATACTTCTCTGCCTGTGGTATTTACCGGGGTCCCGGGTCCCCTCAGCTTGAACAGGCTCACCTGCTGCCCGCGATTGAAATGATCTCATCCCATTCAGGGAAGCGTGTCGCATCCGGCGCCGGACAGTTTTGCAAATTGGGTTTGCGACCCCCGACCCGGCCCTCCCGGAGGAATTGGGTTTGGGCGGACGAACAATCACAAGAAAGCAACAGCCTCCGTCCTGCTTTCATCGGGAATGATTAGAACTTAAAATTGCTCACGGCCTTGGTGACCGCCCCCCTCGAGCCGCGGGTAGGGCTGTGGCTGAGTAGAACAGGCAGGAGGCGAGCAAACACAATGCCTTTGTTTGCAACTCCAATGTGGGGGGACGACAGAGCCCCCCTTAGCCACAAAGCCATTAGGGAAACGAAACGCAGTCCCATGTCACCCGACGTCTAGCCTAAATGCCTGGAGGAGTCTTGCAAGATATTGTTTTAATTCTCAGGGTATGCATTAAAAAAATATATATTTTTTGTGTGTGTATATATATATATATATATAT
>NW_005872509.1:66900-73222 GCF_000147115.1 Myotis lucifugus
CGACTTCACAGAGGTAGGGAGAAGAGGAAGAGAGAGAGAGATATAGAAACCATCAATGATGAGAGAGAATCACGGATCGGCTGCCTCCTGCACGCCTCCCCCTGGGGATCCAGCCCACAACCCGGGCATGTGCCCTTGGCCGGAATCGAACCCGGGACCCTTCAGTCCGCAGGCCGACGCTCTATCCACTGAGCCAAACCAGCTAGGGCCAAAGGGATGCATTTTTATTTTTTCATTTTTTTATATATATTTTATTGATTTTTTTACAGAGAGGAAGGGAGAGGGATAGGGAGTTAGAAACATCGATGAGAGAGAAACATCGATCAGCTGCCTCCTGCACGCCCCCTACTGGGGATGTGCCCGCAACCAAGGTACATGCCCTTTGTCCGGAATCGAACCCGGGACCCTTCAGCCTGCAGGCCGACGCTCTATCCACTGAGCCACACCAGCTGGGGCCCAAGGCATGCATTTTTAAAGGACACCCTAGGACCCCAGCCGGTGGCTCAGTGGTTAGAGCGTCAGCCTGCAGACCGAAGCGTCGAAGGTTCGATTCCCGGTCGAGGACACCTACCCGGGTTGCGGGCTCCGTCCCAGGCCCCGGCCTGGGTTGGAGTGTGTGCGGAAGGCAACCGTTCAATGTGTCTCTCTCACATCGATATTTCTCTCTCGTTCCCCCTCCTCCCTTCCGCCCTCAAGAATAAATATCCTCAGGTGAGGATTTAAATAGAGAAAAAAGGATGCCCGAGGATAGAGGTGTGTGTGCGAGCTCTGCCCGTATATGCCCAGATACGTAAACGGCCGTGTTGACGAGTTTCTGTGTTACACCAGCCGATCCCCTCAGACCCACAGGCGGCAAGACGCGTCATTCCGGTAAAACGCTGCCGCAAAAATATGCTTTTAATAACTCGGCCGCCCTGTGCTCAGGCCGAGAGCGCGCCCTGCGGGTGTCCCCATCACACACACCCCCACTTGGCAGCCCAGCCCTCTCCCGTCCGCATCTCGGGGGTCACGCCTCTGCCCCTGAACCTGATACCCCGAGTGGGATCTGGAACACCACATGCAGGTTCCCGCCCTAGGAAGTTTGAAGAATGAAAATTCGCTGGCTAGAAGATTTTCTGCAAAAGCGTGGAAGTCTATTGCAAGCGTATACAGAATCCTCCCTGGGGAGGGGTCCCCAAAATAGAAAAAATCCTCGTTCACCCTCCAAATGGAAAAACCAGTGAGTCTATTTATTTATTCACTAGAGGCCCCGGTGCACGAATTCGTGCACCAGTGGGGTCCCTCGGCCTGGCCTGCGGGATCGGGCCGAAACCGGCTCTCCGACATCCCCCGAGGGGTCCCGGATGGCGAGAGGGCACAGGCCAGGCCGAGGGACCCCACTGGTGCACGATCGGGGCCGGGGAGGGACGCGGGGGTTGGTCAGCAGGGGAGGGGCCACAGGAGGGCTCCAGGGTGTGTCCAGCCTCTCTTGCTCAGTCCAAATCGGCCGGACCCCAGCAACAAGCTAGCCAACCGGTAGGAGTGTCTGCCTCCTGGTGGTCAGTGCACGTCATAGCGACCAGTTGACTGTCTGCCCCCTGGTGGTCAGTGCATGTCATAGCGACCGGTCGACTCTCTGCCCCCTGGTGGTCAGTGCACATCATAGCAACTGGTTGACCAGTTACTGTCTGCCCCCTGGTGGTCAGTGCACGTCATAGCGAGCGGTTGAGCGGCCTTAGCATATCATTAGCGTATCAGCCATAAAAAGCCCACAGAAGTAGTGGCTTATCTTTCATTTTCTGCGTTTCCCTCCGAGCTCTGCAAAAATGCTTCACGGAGAAAAACAACAACAACAAAACCCCCCAAGACCCCCACAAACTCACTGAGCGTTTTTACTGAAGCCCAGAAACCAGATATTCGTGCAAAACAACCCAAAGGGATAGCTTATCTGTCAGAGACAACTGTGTGAGCGAGAATCCAAACACGGAACATAATCATCAAGAAGTCTCACTCGTGGCGTTTTTAGAATTTTACCCAAAAGCCTTCAGTGCTGATTAACACTGTTCACGCTTGCCCGGTCGGTGGGCATGGCTCAGTTGGTTGAGCATCGACCCATGAACCAGGGGTTCACGGAGACTTTATTTATTTCGCTTATACATATTTTAAAAGTTATAAAGAAGGCACGGCCGGCGTGGCTCGGCGGTTGAGCATCGACCCGTGAACCAGGAGGTCACGGGTTCGATCCCCCCGGCAGGACACATGCCCGGGTTGCAGGCTGGACGCCCAGTAGGGGGCGTGCAGGAGGCAGCCGATCCATGATTCTCTCTCCTCCCTGATGCTTCTCTCTCTCTCTCTGCCTCTTCCTTCCCCTCTGAAATCAATAAAAATTATTTAAAAACATATAAAAAGTTACTAAGAGGTGTTGACGTACAGGCCCTCGCTGGATTTAATCCTGGGCGCCCACAGCGGCTGCCAGTCGGGGACCGAAGCGCCCCAATTAGAGGAGGTTTTCGTTCATAACAAGAAAATCATGAGATTTGCGTTAAGCTGAGAGCACAGTGGGAGCCGGGGTCCCCGCCGGCGACAGAAATGAACGCCGCCCGCAGCCGCCCGCCCATCACGGTCCCCGGTAAAACGCATCACAGCAGAACGTCCCTTTCACAGGCCACCTGCCGAACGATGGTTTTTATTTTCCAGGAGAGAAAGAGACATAATAGGATTGTTATTTTCCCCCCTTCACGCCCCCCTGATGCATAATAAAAACCTCAAAATAGAGGCGGAAATGGCCCTGCTCTGCAAAGACGACACTGACCATGGAAACACGTCTAACATTTCAGCTAAACTTTTGTTAGCACTTGGGGCGGGAACGGCGGAAAAGGACAATATGAACGTGTTGAATTCACATTGATCTCTTTATTTTTTGTAAATATATTTTATTGATTTTTTACAGAGAGGAAGGGAGAGGGATAGAGAGTTAGAAACATCGATGAGAGAGAAACATCGATCAGCTGCCTCCTGCACACTCCCCACTGGGGATGTGCCCGCAACCCAGGTACATGCCCTTGACAGGAATCGAACCTGGGACCCTTCAGTCCACAGGCCGACGCTCTATCCACTGAGCCACACCGGTTAGGGCTCTTTTTTTAAATTTTTTAAATATATTTTTTATCATTGATTTCAGAGAGGAAGGGAGAGGGAGCAAGAGAGAGAAACATCAATGAGGAGAGAATCATGGACCGGCTGCCTCCTGCACGCCCCCTACTGGGGATGGAGCTCGCAACCTGGGCCTGTGCCCTTGACCGGGAATCAAACCTGTGACCTCCTGGATCCTAGGTCGACCCCCAACCACTGAGCCACACCGCCCGGGGCACATTCATCTCGTTAATCTGCGCACACACATGTTCATGGGCAGAGATATTATACAATGTATGCTATCCATACGAATAAAAGGGCAATATGCAAATGGGGGGTCGCCCTCACGTGTAACGACCAATCAGCTGGAGGCTGCGTGCGCAGCAGGCGCGGGTGGGCGGGGACTTGCAGCGTAGGGGACAGGGGCGGGGCCTACCTCTTTGGGGCGATGGATCGCGGGGCTCCCGCACTGTGACAGGGCACAGGCCAGGCCGGGGGACCCCCTGCCCCGCGAGTGCACGGATTTCGTGCACCGGGCCACTAGTTCTTCTATAGGGTGTCCCAAAATTCACGCAAGAAGTACTTTTGATAGAAAACACAGGTTTATCATTAAAAATTGTACATTTTTTACTGATTCATAAAGGACACAGCCTAGGGTTATGTATGGAACAGCACATCGGGTCAATGGCCTCCCCGGCTTTGCTGGCACAGACGCAAAGCCGAGGTCTTCATTGGTCTTCCTTGTCCCTGCTCCTGGGCCGTCATTGGTACTTGGTGATGCTTATCAAATCGAAGGGATTGACATCAAAGGGCAACAGATATTAGAATCTGATTCAATAAACCCAGTCAAATTAGGCTTTTATTTTTGTTGTTGTTGTTGTTCATGCTCACGCCGAATTCAAATCTTGCGTGAATTTTGGGACACCCAGAATTCTTCTCTAGGCCCTACCTACAGCATGTGTGGCTTGCAAGTTCATTCAGCTCGTGTTTATGAATATTTTACCTGAACAGCGCTGCTCTATCGGAATCCTTTGTCCTCCAGACAGAGCCGTCAGCATCTCTCCGATTCCGCCTCCTGCCTGAGTCCCCGTGTTCCGCGGCTCGAGCCTTAAACTGCGTGAGGAATGTTCCCGCTCACGCTGCTCGCATGGTAAGTGAGCCTGCAAGGCTCAGGGCGGCCGTGAAATGAGCCCCGCGGTCTCGGCCCCCTCCCTCCCTGGGGAGTGTCTTTTCCATGACGTCAGAGACTCCTCACCCCGAGATAGAACAGCCGTGCTGTGCTTGAAGCCACCCCATCTTTTGCAGCCCGTAAGTGGCATAATAATTTACGTAGAGAGCCCAGTGGGTGTAGGATTATGCATAAAAAAAAAACAAAACACGGAACATGCATTCAAGTCCTTTAGAAACACTCTGAGGTCTGAATCGCTCCCGGACGGGGCAGGTCTGGTTTCTTGCACCACCAACCGTCTGCAAACACACAACCCGGGGAGTCGAAAATGCTGAGGCCGAGGTGGGGGTACCATTGCATTTTAACGGGGAGCTCCGTTAGTGACTAAGATAGATTGGTGGAGCCCTGGCTGGTGTGGCTCAGTGGATAGAGCGTCGGCCTGCGGGTGGACCCTTCCCGGGTTCGATCCCGGTCAAGGGCGTGTACCTTGGTTGCCAACCTGGGACCCTTCCGTCCGCAGGCCGACGCTTTATCCACTGAGCCACACCAGCCAGGGCTGTAGCGGTTTTTATTTATTTATTTATTTATTTGATTTTTATTTATTTTAAAATATATATTTTATTGATTTTTTACAGAGAGGAAGGGAGAGGGATAGAGAGCCAGAAACATTGATGAGAGAGAAACATCGGTCAGCTGCCTCCTGAATGCCCCCCACTGGGGATGTGCCCGCAACCAAGGTCCATGCCCTTGACTGGGAATCGAACCCGGGACCCTTCCGTCCACAGGCCGACACTCTGTCCACTGAGCCACACCAGCCAGGGCTGTAGCGGTTTTTAAAGTTGTCTTCTCTCCTCCGGGAAAACTTTGGAATTAACAGGATGTTTATGTAGAAACGTCTAATTTTGGTCGGCCCAAACCCTCGAGGTCTTCCTACACCCGACACTATTAACCATCCCAAATTCCAAGAACATTCTCTAGCCAGTGACGGGTTATTAGGAAAAATGTATCCAGCCCTGACCGGTTTGGCTCAGTGGATAGAGCGTCGGCCTGCGGACGGAAGGGTCCCGGGTTCGATTCCCGGTCAAGGGCATGTGCCTTGGTTGTGGGCACATCCCCAGTGGAGGGCGTGCAGGAGGCAGCTGATCGATGTTTCTCTCTCATCGATGTTTCTAACTCTCTATCCCTCTCCCTTCCTCTCTGTAAAAAAATCAGTAAAATATAAAAAAAGAAAAAAAAGAGAAAAATTTATCCGAGATTCCATCTACCAAAAGATTTCTTTTTTAAAAAATATATATTTTTTGATTTCAGAGAGGAAGGGGGACAGAGAGAGAGAGAGAGAGAGAGAGAGAGAGAGGCAGACCTGAGGGTATATCCGTCTCTTTTTCTTATTCCAGATTCCGTGTTCGTCTTATTTATTCCATCAGCGAAGGTCCACCTATTAATTGGGGCCGTTGACTGCAATCTTGTTCGTGTCAGACCCTGTCCCATCACCTTTCGGGGAAAACACGGATTCAGGAGCGTCCGCGGCGTCTGTTCCCGCAATTCTAAGGCCGCAGACGACAACGCTGACATTTCGCCCGAACGTCGCGTTTGGAATCTGAGAGTCCAGCTTCCCCCGTCAGGAACGACGAAACGACACAGCGTTTTCAAGAAAAACGAGCGAGTTTCCGTGCATAATGGCTAAAACGTGGCTAGTCTTTCTCTTTTAAATGCCAGGAAGGAGACAGGTGATAAAACCACATCAAAACGTGTATGGTCTAAACAGGGAGATTTCTATATTTTTTCTTCTTTTTTTTTTACTTGTCTATATCGTCTGCATTTTCCTTAACGTGTAATTGTTTCTTTTTTGAAAATTAAATTTATTGGGGGTAACACCAGCCCATTTCCCGGTGTTATTCAGGGTGAATCGAATCATACCGGTTTCAGGGGTGGTTTCTATGGGGCAAGATCTGTAGAGGGCACTCGTCACCATATCTTAGGCCCCGCCTTCACCCTCGACTCCCCCCCCCCACCCCCTACCCTCTGGCTACCACCATATGGTGG
>NW_005872510.1:0-18063 GCF_000147115.1 Myotis lucifugus
GTGTTGTTTTGGAGTATTTTGTATCATAACTCCTTGAAGGTTTATATCAGATAATTCCAACATCTGTTTCATCTTAACTGGGATCTGTTTTATCTTAACTGTTTCATCTCAATTGGCTTTTCCCATGTGAGTCAAGATTTTCTGGGCTCTTCATATACAGAGTAATTTTTTTTTTAATTCTCACTTGAAGATAATTTTTTTATTGATTTTTTTATAAAAGAGAGTGGAAGGAGGAGAGAGGAGAAAGAGAAAGAGAGAGAGAGAAACATGGATATGAGAAAGACACGTAGATTGGTTGCCTCCTGCTCCATCAGAGGACCGAACCTGTAATGGAGGTACATGTCCTTGACCAGGAATTGAACTTGTGACCCTTTGGTCCACAGGCTGATGCTCTAATCATTGAGAAAAACTGGCCAGAGTGATTTTTGATCGTATCTTTATAAATATTAAGTTATGTGACTCTGAGTCTCATTGAAATCCTAAGGAGGATGTTCATAGTTTTGCTTTAGAAGGCAACTGGCCTATTTAACTTCAGGCTGCAAGTTCTGACTAGCCTTCTGTGTGCACAATGTGATTTCAATGTCAGTCTGAATTGCCAGCCATTGTCCCTTTGAATGTTCACTTTCCCAAGGTCCTCCCTCGCTGTGACCTCCCTGATTTTACAGTTCCCTGGGGCTCCCTTTTTCTCTTCATTTGGCCATAAAGCTGAGGCTTTAGTTAGCCTGCAATGCCAGGGACTTCTGTGACTGTGCCTACGTTTGGGCCAAGTGGCATGAAGGCAGAGAGAGGAAATAAAGAAATGGGGGTTTGCCCATCCTCTTGGGGCCTCAGCTCCTTCAAAGGGAAAGTAAGGTTTCCCTCCCTCAGAGTTTTGGCTCCTATAGGTTCCCTCTGGTTTGTGTGGGGGCTGTGGCATGAGAGAACAGTAGGAGAAAAAGAACTGAGGGATTTCCCCTCTCTTTGAGCAGTGTGAGTTCCCTTTCTGGCTCTTTGAGATTAACTAGACAACTTCTCTTGGAGCATTCTGTCAGCCTATGGTGCTTGCTTCCCAGTTTCTGGTTGCCTTCTGGGCAGGTTGGGGAGACCAATAGATAGGAAAAGCCAGGCCCCTAGGTCATAGAAACCAGTGATATCTCTCTACCCCATGGGCGCTGGAGTGTTAGCAGCCTCTTTATCTTTAGCCCTGGGAATTTCTCTTTCTTGAAATTGTAGTTATTTAAATATTTCTTGGTATATTTTCTTTTGCATTTTAAGACGTCTATAATGGGAAAGTTGTCAGGTTATCTTCCTTATTGCTGGAATGGGAAGTCAAGATTTATGGTCTAACTGAGAAATAGTAAATGGCCATTATAATGGCAACCTAGAAAGTGAAAAGAACGCTGACCCAGGCAAAGGCTGTGAAATTTGGGTTCTAGGTGCTGCTTTAACATTCACCTAGTCATATACATTTACTTGGTTAAAACTCTGTAGTTTTCACTCCCAGTCAAGATGGCAGCATAGGTAAACACTGTACTCCCTTTCTCCCATGACCATATTACAACTAAACTTCAGAGCAACCATCATTGATACCTGCCTGAACTCTAGCTGAACAAAAGCCCTATAGCTAAGGATACACAGAAGAATCCACAGCAAGGCTAGTAGGAGGGGCAGAGGCCTGGAATGGGCTGGTCCCACACCCACATGTACTGGTTAAAGATTGGGAGAGATATCTCAGCTGTGAAGTCTCCCACTGTGGAGTAGGTGTCCCAGCCCCACACCAGGCTCTCCAGTTCCGGTGCTGGCAAGAGAAGTCCCTCACCTCTGACTAAGAAAACCATTAGAGATGGTTGCTCAATGAGTCTGGGGTTAGGGCGTTGGAGGGTGGAGGGGCAAGGCTCCTGGAATCCCAAGCATTCCTCTTAAAGGGCCTTTGCATGGAATTACTCGCTGATGGGTTCACTTGCTCTGATCTCCAGCCCTGGGGCAGTACCTCAAAAGAAGCCAGAGGTAGAACTGACTTATCTGGCTTCAAGGAAAGGCTGGAAGGGCAGCTGTCTCCCAGAGGAAGTGCTGGCAGAAGCTACTGTTCCTTTGCTAAACCCTCCCCATGCATGTGTAGGCAAGCATCAGATCTGAGTCTCCATCAACCTGGCTAACACTGTTCCATACAAAGAGCTTGTCTTGGCATATGCCAACATTCCTAGAAATATCTCAAAGGTTCACAAACCCCAAACAAGCAGCATCTGGCCCTGGCATGCCTTGTCCCGCTTCCCAAGCAGCTCCAAGCCTGGCACTAGCAGCATCTGGCCTCAGTTTGCATCTTAGCCTCTCCCAGGCACCTCCAAGTCCACCACAAGCGGCAAACATCTGCAGATCACTTTGTAGCTAATACCAGGTGGCCCCAGGCATGTCACAGGCAACAGATAACCTTCACCTGCACCTCTCAGTAGGCCCCAGAACCAACAAACCCAGTGGTCAGCTTCAGACTACACCAGAGCAGCACCCAACTCCATCCACAAATGACACATTCAAAGGGCAGACTCAGATGGTACCAGAGTCCTGCTAACGCAAATTCTGCTCTGTAGGTTCACCCCTGCACAAAAGCTCCTACACTGGAGTCATGACCAGTCCTCACACCCAATCTGCCTGAAAGTCAATCCCTGCCATTGATGTGCCAACAGCAATCAAGGCTCAACTACAATAGGAAGGCTCACAAACACACACAAGGGACACACCTGGAGCACCCAGCTCAGGTGAACAGGGAGACTGTGTCACTGGGCCCCATAGGACACCTACTACATAAGACGACTCTACCAGAGTGAGGGATGTAGCAGCTCTCCCTAATACATAGAAATAAACACAAGGAGGCAGCCAAAATAAGGAGACAAAGAATCATGTTCCAATGAAAGAACAGAACAAAATTCCAGAAAAATTACTAAACAAAATAGAGACAAGCAGTCTACCAGATGCAGAATTCAAAACACAGGTTATTAGGATGCTAAATGGTCTCAGTGAGAACTTTAATGCAGAAGAAATGTAAAATCAAAGATAGAGCCTGACCCCCATGACTCAGTGGTTGAGCACTGACCTAGGAACTAGGAGGTCACGGTTCAATTATTGGTCAGGGCACATGACCAAGTTGTGAGCTCCATCCCCATTGGGGAACATTCAGGAGGCAGCCAATCAATGATTGTCTCTCATCATTGATGTTTCTATCTTTCTCCCCCTCTTTCTTTCTCTCTGAAATCAATAAAAATATATTTTCAAAAACCATGAAGATAGAAAATACAAAAAAAGAACTAGTTGGAAATGAACATACAATAAGAAACAAAGAAATACATTAGAGCCCTAACTGGTGTTCCTCAGTTGATGGATGGTGTTCTGTGCACCTAAAGGTTGTAGGTTCAATTCCCAGTCAGGGCACATGCCAGGTTTGCTGGATTGATACCTGGTAGAGGGCATGCAGGAGGCAGGCAATCAATGCCTCGCTCTCACATGAATGCTTCTCTCTCCCTCTCTCTTCCTCTCTGTCTAAAAAATAAATTTAAAAATCTTTGAAAAATAAAGAAATACATTAGAAGTAGTTAGCAGTAGATTGAATGAAGTAGAGGATCAAATCAGTGATTTGGCAGATAAGGGAGCAGACCACACCCAATCAACACAGCAAGAAGAAAAAAGAATCAAAAAAAAGTTGAGGATAGTTTAAGGGGCCTCTGTGATATCAAGTGTACCAACCTTTGTATCATTCAGTACCAGAAGAGAGCAAAGAATTGAAAATCTATTTGACAAAGCCAGAAAACAGACATACAAGTCCTGAAAATGCAGAGTGGCCCAAATAAGATGAACCCAAAGAAGCCCACACCAAAACACATAATTAAAATGCAAAAGATTAAAAATAGAGAATCTTTTTTTTTTTTTTAAGTATTGATTTGAGAGAGAGAGAGAAGGGAGAGAGGGAAAAACCGTTTTGTTGTTCCCCTTCTTCATGGATTCGTTGGTTGGTTCTTGTAGGTGCCCTGACTAGAGATCTATCCACAACCTTGGTATAGCCGGCAACACTCTATCCAACTGGCCTACCCAGTCAGGGCCAAAGAGAGAATCTCCATACTCTTTTCCACTTCGGTGCACCAATCTACGTTCCCACCAACAGTGCATGAAAATTCCTTTTTCTCCATGCCAATAATTGTTAGTTATTTATTGATGATAGTCATTCTGACTGTGTGAGGTGATAGTTCAATGTGGTTTTAATTTGCATTTCCCTGATGATTAGTGACGAGCATTTTTTCATATGTTTATTTTCCATCTGTATGGCCTCTTTGGAGAAGTGTTTAAATCAATTTTCCCCCTGGTGTTGAGTTGTATAAATTCTTTATAAATTTTGTATATTAACCCTTTATCAGAATATGTTAACCCATTGGCGAACATGTTCTCCTATTCAGTAGGTTGTCTTTTTAAAAAATATTTTCTTACTGATTTAAGAGTGTAAGGGAGAGGGAGAGAGAAATAGAAACATCAATGATGAGAGAGTCAGTGTTAAGCTGCCTCCTGCATGTCTACATGCCTGCAACCCACGCATGTGCCCTGAATGGGAATCGAACTATGACTTCCTGGTTCATAGGTTGATGCTCAACCACTAAGCCATGCCGGCTGGACTGACTTTTTACTTTGTTGATGGTTTTCTTTGCTGTACACAAACTTTTTAGATTGATGTAGTCCATTTGTTTATTTTTTCTTGTTTCCTTTGCCCAAAGAGATATATCAGAAAGGAAAATATTGCTAAGAGAAGTGTCAGAGATTTTACTATATTGTCTTCTAGAAGTTTTATGGGTTTAAGTCTTTAATCTAGCCCTGACTGGTTTGGCTCAGCGGATAGAGCGTCGGCCTGCGGACTGAAGGGTCCCAGGTTCGATTCCGATCAAGGGCATGTACCTTGGTTGCGGGCACATCCCCAGTGGGGGGCGTGCAAGAGGTAGCTGATTGATGTTTCTAACTCTCTATCCCTCTCCCCTCCTCTCTGTAGATGTTGTCTTCTAGAAGTTTTATGGGTTTAACTCTTTAATCCATTTTCAGTTTTTTCTTCTGTATGGTGTATGGAGGTGGTCTAGTTTCTTTCTTTTTTTTTTTGCATGTGTCTGTCCAATTTTTTCAACACCATTTATTGAATGGACTGTCTTTACCCCCATTGTATGTTCTTGCCTCCTTTGACCATATAGGCGAGGGTTTATTTCTGGACTCTCCATTTTGTTCCGTTGATATGTTTTTTTTTTGTTTTGTTTCTGCCAATGCCATGCTGTTTTGATTACTGTGGCCTTGCAGTATAGTTTCATATCAGGTAGCATGATACCTCCAATTTTGTATTTCTTTCTCAAGATTGTTATTGGCTATTTGGGGTCTTTTGTGGTTCTAGATAAATTTGTGGATTATTTGTTCTAGTTCTGGGAAATAAAACATTGATATTTTGATAGGTATTGTATTAAATTTATAGATTGTTTTAGGTAGTATGGACATTTTAACTATGTTAATTTTTCCTATCCAGTATAACCTTCCTTTTATTTGTATCTTCTTCAGTGTATTTCTTTAATGTCTTCCATAGTTTTCTGAGTATGGTTCATCTATCTCCTTCGTTAAATTTATTCTTAGGGATTTTATTTTATATTATTTTTGATGCAGTTGTAAATGAAATTGTTCTCTTAGGTTCCCTTTCTGATAGTTTATTATTGGTGTATACAAATGCAACTAAAATGAAAAAAGAAAAGGAAAAAATGCAATCGAATTCTGAATATTTATTTTGTATCCTGATACTTTACTGAATTAATTTATAAATTCTAGTAGTTTTTTTTGTTGGAATCTTTAGGGTTCTCAATATAGAGTATCATGTCATCTGCAAATAATGACAGTTTTATTTCTTTCCAATTTGGATGCCTTTTATTTCTTCTTCTTGTCTGATTGCAGAACTATGTTGCCTAAGAGTGGTGGAAATGGACATCTCTATCTTGTTTCTGATCTTTTAGTTTTTCCCTGTTGAGTTTGATGTTAGTTGCATGGTTGTGATAGATGGCCTTTATTATGTTATGATATGTTCTCTCTATATCTACTTTCCTGAGAGGTTTTTTTTTAAACCATAATTTTGATGTGTCTTGGCGTGGTTCTCTTTGGGATTATCTTGTATAGGACTCTCTGCACTTCCTGGACTTGTGTGTCTTTTTCCTTCACAAAGTTAGGAAAGTTTTCCATCATTTTTTCTTCAAATAGGTTTTTAATCCCTTGCTTTCTTTCTGCTCCTTGTGGTGCCCCCGATAATGCAGACATTGGTATATTGATGTTGTCCCAGAGGCCCCTTATGGCATTATCATTTTTTAAAATTTTCTTTTAGCCCTGGCTCGTTCACTGAGTGCTTAGAGCATCGGCCCATGGACAAAAGGGTCACAGGGTCAATTCTGGCCAAAGGTTCAATACCTGGCCCTGGTTGGGTAGTGTGCGGGACGCAACCAATCCATGTGTCTCTCTCACATCAATATTTCTCTCCTTCTGTCTCTCCCACTCCCTTCACACTCCCTCCAAAAGTTACTGGATAAGATATCCTCAGATGAAGATTAACAACAAGAATTTCTCTCTCTCTCTCTCTCTCTCTCTCTCTCTCTCACTGCTCTGATTGGCTATTCTGTGCTACCTTATCTTCCAAATTGCAAATTCAATCCTTTGCTTCATTTAGTCTATAGTTGGTTCCTTCTAGTGTATTCTGTATTTTTCACTGGTTCTTTTTTTATATTTTCTGTGTCCTATTACTATCTTTTCTTTTTTTCACTGAGTTCATCCATTCTTCCCCTGCGTTTATTGTGCATCCTTTTAACCATTGTTTTGAACTCTGTATTTAGTAGATTGCTTGCATTCATTGTTTTTAGTTCTTTTTCTGGGGATTCTCTGTTATTTTATTTGGGGCATGTTTCCTTGTATTCTCATGTTGGCTACCTCTCTGTATTTGTTTTATTATATTAGGTAGATGTGCTATGTCTCCCAATCTTGGTATTTATTTCGTAGGTGTCCTGTGGGGCTTGGTAGTGCTGTCTCCCTGATCACTAGAGCAAGGTGTTCTGGGAGTGTGTTATGTGAACCCTCTTGTTGTAGTAGGGTATTTTTTAAAAAGATTTTTTATTTATTTTTAGAGAGAGAAGAAGGGAGAAAGAGACAGAGAAACATCAGTATGAGAGCAACATTGATCAGCTGCCTCCTGCACGCTCCCTTAATAGGGATTGAGCCCACAATCTGGGCATGTGCCCTGACCAAGAATTGAACTGGCAATCTTTCAGTGCACAGGAAGACACCCAACCTACTGAAGCACACTAGCCAGGGCTGTAGTTCAGCCTTATTGCTGTTGGTGCATTCATGGGTGGGGTTAACCTTCAGGCTGGCTGACTGTGAAGATTGACCCTGACCTCACTGTATGAGCTGCTGGGCAGGGACTAACCCCATGAAGTAGAATTCACCCCAGCAGGGTCTGGTATCTGCCAAAATCTTCCTTTCAATGTGCCACTTGTGGGGCTAATTTGGTTGTTCTCTAATGTGGTCTGAAGCCTGCCACCAGGTTCTGAGGCCTCTTGGGAGGGACTCTGGTGCTGGTGAATATCAGACGCTGCCTGTGACTGGCCCTGGGCTACCTGTTAGGATCTACAAACGATCCACATTTTGTGGCAGCCTCTGTAGGAAAAGGGTGCATATGGGAGGAGCCAAAGTGCATGCCATGTCTGGCCTCCATCAGCTCCAAACCCGTGGGAGGGGTCAGCAAAAGTCCCAAGACACTCCAAGATATGCCTTTGCCTGCTGGCTTCCTGTTAGGCCCAATCACTGGAATTGCCTCTGGCAATATGCAAATTGAAGTAGGTTCTCATGTTGGGGCCAGTGGTATTCACCAGGTTGATACATATACAAACTTGAAGCCAATACTGCTCTGAGGCCACTCAGCAAATGTCTCATTGTACACCAAAGCCAGGTGCCAGCTGTCACCTGCATTGGGCCTACAGACATTTGTGATCGGGTAGGTTCTGAGGGAATCATCAGGGTGAGGCCAGCAGAGTTTATAGGGCTAAAACAGACCAATATTTGGTCATGTGGATAGAGAGCTTTGCACAGCAATGGTGGCTCCAGTCAGCATGTGAGGGGGAAAATGACCCTCACCCTAAAGCCACAGAACTCAGTCTCTGACATCCCGTTTGTCTGCCTACACATCCTAAAGATCCCTCCAAGAAAGTCTGCACTGCCAGCTCAGGCTGGCTGGTGGGAGCTTGGCAGGGCAGGGATACAGGTATTTGGGAGGGAGTACTGATACATTCCACCAGGCTGATGCCTTGTGGAGGGGAATGCTCAACCCAAGAAATATGGCATCTGTGGACTGTGGTGGGAGAGGGATTCAACACAAGGACCTGGTTGGCTGTCCCTTTAGCTCTCTCCCTGAAGCCACACAACCCACTCTCTCCCTGTATGATTACAGTCTGCTGTGAGCAACCTTCCCTCCGCTTAAGCCCATGGTGAGTGGCTGCAAACGACATTTTCTGCATTGACTTTTTAAGAGGGCTCCTGGGTTTCTGGCCGACTCCCTTCTCTCCCTAGTAGATGGAATCTCTGATGACTTTCACAGCCAGGAATTAGGTGGGTTTCTCTTCCTTTTGTGGTGCTCCAGGCTGGGGAGCCTGTGTTGGGTTGAGCCCGTTGCTCCTGACAGTGGACTTTATAGGTGAAATATCTCTCCAGATTCTCTACTGCTGCACGTGTGGGGCCACCTCATTTTGAGCCTCAGTCCGTCCTACCAGTCTCCATGTGGCTTCTTCTGTAAATCCTTGGTCATAAGACTTCTGTTCAGCTGGACTTCTATTGGTTACTTAGGTTGATTGTTCTAAAATTTAGTTGTACTTCTGGTTTGATCCTGGGAGGAGGTGAGTGTAACTTCCACCTACTCCACCACTGTATTGGATCCTGTTGTTGTTTTTTTAATTAAAATACTAGCATTGAATCATCTCTCTGTTTAGCCGTTATGTGCTTTGTGCAAAATATAATTCAACTTGTTAAAATATCTGTTTTCGTATCCTAAAAATTCAGGAACTGTCTTGTCCCATCATGGCTGCTATTTAGTACAGTGCTAGCTCATTATAGGTGCTCAAAAAATATTTGTACAGTTAATATATACTATACTCTTGAAAGTGTATAAAGTTTAGCTGTTTGTGATCCTTGCTAATTAACACAAGCTAATATAGATTTAAACAATTACAGCATAACTAGGACAATTGATTTTTTTAAAATTTGGCATTCTTGAGCTAAATCCCCAGAAGGAATAAAGTGATAGGTTATAGATATGATCCAGGGCAGAACTGAAATTATAATCTTAGTTTGCCTAGCACAGTGCCATAACTCTAGGAGGCTTATTAGCTCTAGGGGCTAAAGAGATTTGCTCAGCTCCACAAATCATGTTGCCTTTTTAGTATGTAAAAAGCAGTGTCCTTTGGACATGAAAAATGAAATGTGTGTGTATGAAAGCCAAGCGAGGCAGGGTCAGAGGGAAACCATAGCCTCCTCATCTCCATTTTGCTCTTCATGGCAGGAGAGGGACCAGGTGAGGATCATAGCCATCTCTTCCCTTGGGCACATGCTACATAGAGTCAACAAATTCAAGCCAGGATATGCCATCAAGAAACATCTGTACAGTTTTTTAGTCCCGCTGCTGCTTAGCTTAGAGGACAACAACACCGAGGTGGTCAAGGTACGGGTGATCTCTGTCCTGCCAAACTCAGCCTGATACAACCCCTTCCTGCTAGAGCACAGCCCCTTCCCTTTAGTCCTCTTTCATGAGCCTGGTCTGGGATCTGCATTCACTCTACACCAGTGGTTCTCAACCTTCTGGCTGTTTAAATACAGTTCCTCATGTTGTGAGCCAACCATAAAATTATTTTCGTTGCTGCTACATAACTGTAATGTTGCTACTGTTATGAATCGTAATGTAAATATCTGATATGAAGGATGGTCGTCGGCGACCCTTGTGAAAGGGTCGTTCGACAGCCAAAGGGGTCGCGGCCCACAGGTTGAGAACCACTGCTCTACACCTCTTTGGTATCATTTTCCGGGCTGAATCTGAGCACTTTTACCCTCTATTGGGTGCCATCAGTCTTAGACAGATATGGTACTCCTCCCTGAAGTTATTTACATCTTTTCACACGATCAAGGCCCCTGATCCCAGCTACTAATCCCAACCAAACCCCTTGTGGACTAGTTTCTTGGTCAAGCCTGGCTCTCTAGAATTATAGGAGCGAGACTTAGGATTTCCTTGTGTCCACCCCATAGGCCTGTGGAGCAGCTCTGACTGAGTGGACGAATGTGATTGGCTGGTCATCCTTCACACAGATGTTTCAGCATACCACCCTCAGTGATCACATGCAGGTGTTGGAAGAAACATGCAACCATTTGGTGAGTGAGAGTCTCTGAGGAAGCCGGTTGCATTCTGCATGCTATGGACTCACTGGCAGGCTCGGTGGGCAAAGAGGAGAGGGCTGACAGAAGATGTATTCTTTCCTTTCCTTGATTCTCATTCTTTCTCATCAGCAAACTCTGAGAACCCACATTTGGAATGCCAGTCCCTGGATCTCCATATTTGATCCTCTTAGCGTCCCAAACTCTGCCTCAGAGGCTAGGGACATCATGCAAGGTTAACAGATGCCAATGGGATAGAAGCCTTCTGGTTAGAGGAAGAGATATAGACAGGAGTCCGCAGGGCTTGAGATCAACAGTCATGGTGGTAACGGTCTGTAGCTTCAGTGACTTCATTGAAGTCAAGAACAGGTCATAGAGCAGGAATCCTTGTTGAAAAGTAAACATTTAAGGGCTACGCGAGTAGGTGAGGAACTACATGAGTAATTCTAATATTATGAATTTGAATGCCTTACATATATAGAGCACTTTACCGTTTACACTTTTACACCCATTATCCCATTGGAGCCATTGGTAGGTTAGGCAGGTTTTATTTCAACACTTCAGATGAAAAAACTGAGGCCCGTGTCAGGGCCAGTATTCAAACCTGGTCTCCTGGCTCTACATCAGTTGTTTTCTTCCTTTTTTTAAAAAAAATATATTTTATTGATTTTTTTTTTACAGAGAGGAAGGGAGAGGGATAGATAGTTAGAAACATCGATGAGAGAGAAACATCGATCAGCTGCCTCCTGCACACTCCCCACTGGGGATGTGCCCACAACCAAGGTACATGCCCTTGACCAGCATCGAACCTGGGACCCTTGAGTCCACAGGCCGATGCTCTATCCACTGAGCCAAACCAGTTAGGGCTGTTTTCTCCCTTATCATGTTGGTACCAAGGAGCAAAATTCTCTTTATGAACTTTCTGCTGAGTGTGCACTTTTGCTGGGGTGGGGGTGTCTGAGTATATAGGTTCAAATCGTTTAAGCTGACTGAAAACAGAAAATGCTGCTGCTTGTGGACAAGGTGATAGGGCCAAAGCTACAAGACGGTCTTCAGTAGAATTCCCAGCAACCCCCCTCTCCTTGTCAGCATTACTCCTCTTTGCCTTCACAGGTGAATACATGCAAAAGACAATTAGTGGGGGAGTTACTGTTTCAGAGCTTCAGCTTCCTGAAGAGCTCCGAGTCCTTCCTACGGACAGCTGCCGTTCATTTCATAGGTAAGGTGGTCCCTCCTGTCAATTCCTCCCTTCTCTCCAGCAGGAAAGCCCTCCTTGACCTTTCACTAAAGGGCAAAGCCAGAACCATGGTATGATGAAGTTGGTTACATCCTTTCCTAGCTCTGACCTGATTTGAGATGTGCTGTCAGCCTCCAAAATTTGTGTTAGAAAAGCCTGGGGAGGAGGAGTAAGCTATCTGCCTTAGTCCTGGCTCTGTGTGCATCTACCCACTTTGTCAGCATGCTGCTTTGTTAGAAAGAGAAATGTACGCATTTGGAAGGAAAAAACTGTTGCTTCAAATGGAACCCCATGGATTTCCCGAAATATTTTTTGTTTTAAACTATAATAACAGTATGTGTTTATGTTAGAAAGCATAAAATATTCAGACTGGCGGAAAGAAGACAATGAGTAATACCAGAACTTAGGTCATTTGGATTTAACCACTACTAACACCATAGAATTATTTTTCTTAAAAATATGCTACACAGACGTGCGTGCATGCACACACACACACGTGCACATACACATATATATAGCACTTTAAAAAATATGTTTTTAATTGATTTTAGAGAGAGAAGAAGGGAGGGAGAGAATCATTGATTGGCTGCCTCCTGCATTCCCCTTATTGGGGATTGAGCCCACAAGCCAGGTAGGTGCCTTGACTGGGAATTGAACCATAAATCTTGGTTCCTGGATTGATGCTCAATCCCTGACCCACTGGTGCAGAGCTATAGAACTTTCATTTATTTGATTATTTTAAATATTTTTATTGATTTTTTGCAGAGAGGAAGGGAGAGGGATAGAGATTTAGAAACAAAAAAAAAAATGAGAGAGAAACATCGATCAGCTGCCTCCTGCACACTCCCTACTGGGGATGTGCCCACAACCAAGGTACATGCCCTTGACCAGAATGGAACCTGGGAGCAAAAAGTTAGGGCAAACTTTTTAATAATAAACTTTGGTACACAGCTCTATCACAAATACATGCATTACATACTCATCAACATTATATTTAATGACTACATAATATTAATTTAATTGTATAGATGGATTTATGAAACCAGTCCTTATTTTTGAATATTGAGACTGTGTTATCTTTTGTTTTTATAGACAGGGACATAGTGGTTAAATCTCTGCATGTCATCATGATTATTTTGTTAAGATACATTGCTTAAAAGTAGAGTTCCTGGACCCAAAGAGTATGCAGAATTTTAAGGATTTGGAACTGCCCTCTAAAAAGTTAGATTCATTTTCTCTCGTCACCAGTATGTATATGAGTATCCATTTCACCAAACATTTGGCAACCCTAGGTAATATGTTTATAAAATCATTACCAATTTGATAGGTGAAAACAAAGAAGCTTGTTGTTTTGGTTAATTTTTTTTTCAATCAACAGCTAGGTTATGTATTTTGTCCTGTTTATTGCCCATCCATATTTTATTTTTGCAAATTATTGCCTTGTGCCCCCAGTCCATCTTCTGTTGGTGTAGGAGCCCCATGAAGTTTAACATCCTTGGCGCAGGCTCCACTTATCACCTGGGTCACAGCTGCTCTGAGGGCTGTTCTTTCACTAGGTCACTGACATGTAGCCAGCAAGGCTTCTCTTACATACATTTTTTCTAAAATCAGTTTATAAATGTCCTTGTTCACTACTGAGCCTGGGGAAAGGGATGGCCCAAAGGCCCAAGAATTCTGGATGGACTTTACATCTGTTCTGTCTTTAGCATTAATAGCTAAGAAGATAAACCTGCATTCCATACATGAGGACGATGTGCAGCTGTTAAGAAATGGTGAGTCTGGGCCTCGCACCTGGGTTCTGGGTTACATAATGGGATGGGGCGAGATAGAAAGGAGGAAGGGGCAATTCCTGACGTACATGTGAGATTATTTTAAAAGTTTACTCTTACCAGTATAAATGTTATATCTAAAAGTTTAAGTGAAGAGAAGTAAGAGAAAGATAAGATTATTTATCATCATACCAGTTATATAAAAGCACTGCTAACAATACGTTTTTGTCACTGCCCCTCTATCCTGTGCTCTGGGCTGACCCTGCAGAGGTGTGTAAGGCAGACATGGTTCCTTTCCCCCCGAAGAACATGCAGTTTTGTGTTCTTTTTTACTGCCTTAAAATATTTTAAAATTAATTTATATTTATAGAGCCCTTGATATATTAATATTTAAGTTATTTCAATTTTTTTGCTATTCAAACAATGCTACCATGAACATTCTTATATATGCCTCCTTATGTACAAGTGTAATTCTTAGTCCAGACTAGATACTAAAAAGTAGACTTTTATCATGCATGTTGAACTTAACCGAGTTTAAAGTACAACATTTTAATCTTTCCTACTATGTTGACATGAATTTCAATCACCGCCTTTCCAAATTACAGGCTTTTCTTAACCAATATTTTAGTTCCTATTTTAAATTCATAATTTATATGCTATGATTATTATTGTTACTTTATACAAACCATAGATTTACAGAGTGTTACATGCTCACCATTCCTTTTTGTATCTCTGACCATCCCTCAGAGGTCATTTTTCTCCATTCTTCTAGAGTAAACCATTTAGAAGTTTCTTTAGTGCTGGTATCTTTTTAAAAAGTCCTCACTGGAGGATATGTTTATTGCCTTCAGAGGGAGAGAAGGAGAGGGAGGGAGGGAGGGAGGGAGGGAGAGAGAGAGAAAGACAGAGAGAGAGAGAGAGAAACATTCATCGGTTGCTTCCTGTACATGCCCCGATAGGGGATGGAACCTGCAACCTTTTGGTGTAGGGAATGACACTCCAACCAACTGAGCCACCTGGCCAGGGCTAGTGCTGCTATCTTTTTTTTTTTACACACTTTTTATTAATTTTTTTTATTGATTAAGTTATTGCATATTAGTGCTGGTATCTTGATAATATACTGTCTTAGATTTTGTTTTGTTTGTAAGAATTTCTTCTTACCCTCATCCTTGCAAGATAGCTTTACTAGTTTTAAAATTCTACACCAACAATTAATTTCTCTCAGCATTTTAAAGACATTGTGCTATTATTTCCTGGCTTTCTTTGTTGCTAACTAGAAGCCTGCTATTCTAGTTTTTTTTCCCTTTGTAGGTAATCTCTCCTTTTCCTGTGGCTGTTTTAAGATATTTTAAAGTGTTATTTAAAAGTATAGAGAATCTATCTAATAAAGAGGAAATATGCTAATTGACCCTCATGCCATTGCAAAGATGGCAGTGTCCACAGCCAATAAGGAGGGAATATGCTAATTGATTGCCCTGCGGCACCCACAGCCATAAGATGGTGGCACCCACAGCCATAAGATGGCAGTGCCCAGTCCCCTCAGCCCCGCCAGGGCAGCAGGCGCGCATCAAGGCTGAGCCTGCCCTCAGTGGGCATGGCTGCTCCACTTGCCTGCTTCTGGAGACCCCCTGTCCCCTCAGCGCCCCAGCTTCCCAGGTCCAGCCCGAGACTCAAATATCCAGGGCTAGCCAAAGCTTATGCTGCTGGCAGGGGCAGCAGCAGAGATGTGATGGGGTGTTGCCTTCCCCTTATCGCCGGGTCACCTCCCACACCTGTGGGCTCCTGGACTGTGAGAGGAGCCCCCTCCAGTGCATGAATTTTCTTGCACTGGGCCTCTAGTAATATAGTAACAGGTACCCATACCCCAATTTCAAGAAGTAGCAATTCATGGTCACCTTTTCTTTTTTAAAAGATATGTGGTTTGTTGTTGTTGTTTTTTATTTCAGAAAGAGGAAGGGAGAGCGAGAGGGAGAGGGAGAGGGAGAGGGAGAGGGAGAGGGAGAGGGAGAGGGAGATAGAAACATCAATGATGAGAATTATCAATCAGCTGCCTCCTGTACGCCCCCTACTGGGGATTGAGCTCACAACCAGGCATGTGCCCTGACCAGGAATCGAACAGTAACCCCCTGGTTCATCCATTATTCTTAATCTTACCAAAGTCCTAAAAAAGAGGTAGGGAATGGAAGTTGGTAGTGTGGAGAAAGAGGAGCTGCTATTCCCAATGTCTATCAGAAGAGAAAGTTTTACCTCACCTTTCAAAACCCTTTGTTCCCTTCAGTCCCTGAAGAGCCACACCTATGTTTTATATAGGATGTACTTCTGCTGACTCCCTGCCATTGCTCTCTAGTAATTACATTTGTTAAGTATTGAAAACCTACTGTATACTATGTACTATTCTAAGCATGAAATACTGCAGTGAACAAAACTGATAACCTATCCTTCATGCAGTTTACATTCTAGTCGGGAAGGGAGGAATACCCCCTCAACAAATACATAGATGTTACATAAGCACTGTGGAGGTCACTATCTCCATAAGGCAAGGGGTAAGAAGGGCCAGAGTGGGGCCCGGGGTACCCCTCCGCTATGGGACATTTAAGCAGAGAGCCAGAGGAAATGAGGGAGTGGACCCTATGACTCTCTGAGGGATAAGCACTTGGCATGTTCAAGGAAGAACAAGAAGATCATGTGATGGCATGGAGTGAGCAAAAGGCAGGGCAGGAGGTGATGAGATCAGAGAACAGCAGTGGGGCCACGTTGATGCGGCCTTTAGCCATGGTAAAGATTTAGGGTTTTACCTGAGTGTAGGGTGCAGCATTGAACACAGTTCTTAACTCTGCTAATGGACACTGGGAAGAGTTTAGGTAGCTTGTGATCAATGGTGGGTGGTCGAATTCATTCCAGGACCAAATGGAAAGGATTTTTGAATTACTTATTCTTCACTATTTTTCATACCACAGTTTCCTTCCTTGATGTAGAGACAAGATGAAGAGAATGTTTGCTTTTCTAGCTCCTGTTCCTATGTCTCAGCCCTTTTGTAGTTGAGAGTGTTATGTGTTTGTCTGAAAGTCCTGGCATGAATGCCACAGGCTTGCTGTTCTGGTGTTGCAGATGCCTATCCTCAGGGGCTTTGCCCTCCGGTTTGAGCCCAGTTAGAGTTTCCTGGTGCCTGCTGTGAGGTAATATTTGAGGGATGCTGTTTGTGAGGTAGTGGTGGAATCCTGTCTCAGAGGAAATGCCTAGCAGACAACTGGAGATAGACAAGTCCTTGTTTTCTTTACAGCTCTTTGTCCAGAGAGTAAAATGGTAAATGACTTCTAAGGGTACTTTCTGCCACAAAGTCTGCATTACTCAGACCACTTTCACATACTAGATCTCTTGATAATGAGCCATGTGAACTTGGGCCAGTTACTTTGCCTCTGTGCCTCAGTTTCTCCATTGGCATCATGAGGATAATAGTGCTGATCTTGAACATTGTTTTGATGATTGAACACAAAACATGGGAAGCACTGAGCTTTGCTGGGCACATAGATGTCCCAGAAAACATCTGTGTTGAACTGACTCAGGCTTCTGGGCCAGGGGAGGGGTGGTATTGGGAGGGCAGGTAGGGAGTATATTTGTAGCTAAGGGAGTATATTTGTTCCTTCCCAGAGAGAAGCCATGCTACTGCTAGCACATTAACCATCAGCTGGTAGCATCTGCCCTCTGAGGGCTTGACCCTGGCTTCAGTTCTGACTCTGACATTTTATATGCTGGCTGCCTTCTTTTAGGTTTTACAGTGTGGTCTCTAGTGTATAATAGATACCTATTCCAGCTACCATAGTTCAATTTCAGGGAAAGTATATCCAGAATGGAAATCTTGGACTCCTAAGTCTATCAGAGAATTCAGCTTGCCTTCCTCTTCCCACCCAGCCCCCTAGAAAGATGCCCTAATACCTAGATAGGAGGAAATTTTTCCCAAGGAAAATACTTCTAATTACACTTCCACCCATATGTAGTTCTGAGCAAACCTGTGGTTGAGAAGTGGTTCTTTAAAGGATTGTATATTTTTCTATATAGTGCAAGCCCAACTCTCTTTTTTTCTATTCTAAATTGGATCAACATGAAGCTGTAGACTTTGATGGGCCTGGTTGGCTTTTAGATTTGTTGAGCCCACATTCTTCCTGTCCCTATTCTCCTTTGCAATACTAGTAAGTAATTTCCTGTCTCCATCCCTCTGTTCCCACTCAACTCTAAACTATGCACCCCTATTCCTTAACTGGACCACGTTGACAGCTCCTGACATCCTGTTCCTCTCTCTACACTACTTTCCATGCAGCAGCCAGGATCTCCTTGAAACATGTACACTGGATCATGGCACGCTTTTGCTTAAACCCCTTCAGTGGCTCTCCACTGCTCTTTGGGTCAAAGTTTGGTCTCTTACCCTTGGTCACAGGCCCTGAGAAGTCTGGCTTCTGACTTCTCTCCACCCTTAGCCTACATCATGTCCCCCTCACTAGAGGGGCAGGACAGTGGCTATTTTCAGGGGGATGATGCGATCCCTGCTTGGGAGATGATACATTCAGGCCTGGGGTTTAGGGGGGCGTAAGGGAGGGGGCCGGACATGACATGCAGAACAAGGGGAGGGGG
>NW_005872510.1:18241-20082 GCF_000147115.1 Myotis lucifugus
ATTTATATGTTCTTTTTTCCTCCACTAGAATATTAAGTTCTATTTAAATAAATATCTATTTTTATTGATTTCAGAGAGGAAGGGGAAGGGAGAGGGAGGGAGAGATAAAAACATCAATGATGAGAATCATTGATTGGCTGCCTCCTGCATGCCCCACACTGGGGATCGAGCCTGAAACCTGGGCAGGTGCCCTGACCAGGAATCAAACCGTGACCTCCAGGTTCATATATTGATACTTAACTACCGAGCTGCACCGGCTGGGCTAGAATGTTCTTGACTGTGGGGAATGTCTTTCTTATTCACTACTACATCTCTAGGAAGTTGCATATGCCTCTTTCCCTTACACACACTTGGTCAGAACTTAGTTATATGACCACACCTAGCTGCAAGGGAGGATGGGATATATAGTCTTTGTTTATGGCACAGTGCATGATGATAGTACTGTAAATGTCAATTAAGAGTTGTTGATCATTGTTTATAACAGTGAAAAATTGCAAGCAGCCTTATTGTTTACTAATAAGGTATTGATCAAAGAAATTATGATAGAATCTTGTGATTGGATATTAAGTTATATCGGGAAATATTTTATGGGGAGAAAAATGTTAATCCTATTTTTGTAAAACAAAGTGTCTATGTTAGATATTTAAGAAATACTGCAAGGACAGGTATGAAAATATATATTTTTTGCGGGGTTGAGTGCTTTTGCTTTCTTTCCTTTTTAAAAAACAATTTGTATTTAAACATTTTCTATAATCAAACAATAGCACTTTTACAATGACACAAAGTTATTCTAAATGAAGTTATATTATAATGTGACAAGTGGGTGGAAAACAATGGTGTTTGGGTAAACAGTTTTTGGAGCTTGAGAATCTGAGTTGACTTCCTTTCTGGTTTCAGCTCTTGAAAGTATGAAGAATGATCCTGTGGAATCTATCCAGATTCTGGTGACTACTCTTCTTCAAAATATTGAGGAATATGTTAATCCTGAGGACAGCTCTACTTCCATTATAAGTACTCGCTTCTTCCGATTACGTGGCAGGAAAGCCCTAAAAAGAAAGAGGCACCTATTTAAGACTGTCAGACGGAAAGGAGATAATGATACTGATCGGTCCAGGAATTGGCTCCTAGGCCCTCTAAATTTACTGTGGAACTGGTGCAAGGGAGGGTAAAAAATACTCCCCTTATAATAGGCAACTTAGAAAAGTCAACACAGTCACAAGCACCAAAGTCTGAAAGTCCCCCTGAGGAAACTGAATTGATCCCCAAACAAGTTACTCCTGAGTCACTGTGAACATTTAGAACTGGTGGCTAAAGCCTTTTCCAGTTGTTTTTCGGATGTCAGTGCTGGACTCTGGGTAGTCTCTCCCACCTTTTTTCCAACTGGATAGGCGACTTGGGTTTAACCCCAAATAGGTAGTTTTGATCTTAGAAGATATAGTATATTCCTTGTTCTCTATCTCCCCTAGGGTATTGTTAGCTATCAGTATATACATTTGTAAATAAACATTACTTTTTCTTCCTAAACAACATGGCTTCCATCCTAGTTTGGGGGGTTAGGGGATAAACCTGAGTGACAGCAACAGCTCTGGAAGCAGTTCCTTCTACCTTCAGGTAATGTTTCAAATGGCAAAAGGGAGGAGTAGGGTGGTAGAATCACAGGGCACCTAGTTTTCAATCTTTCCCCCACCTCTGCACAGGTTGCAGGAAATTCACATGTTTGACACATTTCCATGGGTGTATTCAGATTTCAGGTTAAAGCATAAAAGGTGGGCTTCGGGTTACATACAGTAGAGCAGCAATAACTCTAACTCTCACTCAAAAAGCACATCAAAAAGCTTTAG
>NW_005872510.1:20182-57294 GCF_000147115.1 Myotis lucifugus
GCCTCCTGCACACCTCCCACTGGGAATGTGCCTGCAACCAAGGTACATGCCCTTGACCGGAATCGAACCTGGGACCTTTCAGTCCGCAGGCTGATGCTCTATCCACTGAGCCAAACCGGTTTCGGCTAAAACATTATTTTTAATGGCTGCTTATCACCCATTGATTGAATGACTGTATTATAATTTATTCCTACTAGGTGGACAAAGTCATGTGGGCCATGGCTCACGGTCTAAATAATGTACTTCTTCTAGGTATGAGTAATTGAAAGAAAATCTATAATAATAAAAGTGTAATATGCCAATTAGACCAGATGTCCTTCCAGATGACCTTCTGGACAAAGCCGCAGTGGCGGGGGCTGAGGCAGAGGCAGCCACAGTGGCAGCAGGGACAAGCCCCTTGCATGGATTTTGTGAATCAGGCCTCTAGTATAACATTAAAAAACAGTGGGGACTGTAAGCCATGGTGATAAACATTCTATTCATTTTCTTATCATACTCATGACCAAACCCTATGAAGTACATTTTAGGAAATTTTCTTTTGTGGAAAATTTTACATATATGCAGAAGTCAAGAGAATAGCATAGTAAGCCTTTTGTACTCATCACCAAATTTCACCGTTTATTAACTCAGGATCAATCATGTGTCACATATACTCCACCCAGTTCTCCCCCTTTCTTACTATTTTGAAGCAAATCCTAGGTCTCATATAATTTCATTCATAAACACTTCAGTATATATCTGTAAAAGATAAAGTTGCTTCAAAAAAACATAACAGAGTATCATGATCACACAATCATTCTTTAACTAGAGGCCCGGTGCAAGAAATTCTTGCATGCATGCAGTCCTTAGGCCTGGCCAGAGATTGAAGCACAAGTGTCTGGCATGGAAGGACAGGTCCCAGCTGACCTCTGGGCCATGGGCCGCACCTGGGCCTCCTGGGCCCTCACGTGGCCCCCTCTGCTGAGTCACAGTGCCCGAGTCCCGATGTGGAGATCCGCTGAGTGCAGCTGGACACCACAGGCCGGGGCACAGCGTGGGCCTCTAGGCCACCAGTGGTGCCACACAGAAGCTGGGAAGGCAGCACACTCTCCCGTGGCCGGCCTCACAGACCAGCTCCTGCATGAACCCACAGGGAGCCCAACTGGCCCCAGTGGTCCCGGCGCTTGTGTCCCAGCTCACCTCACGGGTGTGGAGCAGGCACCAGGCACCTGAGTGCAGGGGCTTCCCCAGTGTGTGAACCCTGGCATCTGGGTGAGTGTAGCAGGGGGAGTGAGAGCAAGTTTGGCCTACACCCTGCATTCTCACCACACCTCTGTCCCTCTCACCCTGCCTGTGAGAGGTCGAAGCCCCCAGCTCGGGTACCTTGGGAAGTTGGTTGCTGCCACCCACCCCCAATTTCCCATGTCAGCCTAGAGCCCAGACCTGATTGGGTGATCAGTGCCTGCGGGCTGCTGGTTGCTGTCTGTTGAACAATAGGTCGGGCCGGTGGTGTCCTGGGGGGAAAGGTGGTGGGGGGATGGGAGGATAGAGTGGGGGGAAGAGGAAAGGGCGGACCCCCCCTTCTGCCTGGCTCCCTCAGTGCCTGTAAGCTGGGCGGCGGCCCTGCTCCTTGCCGCCTCAGCTGGTCACCCTTAGCATCAAGATTGTAGCCTCAAAATCCCACTTCCCACCTGCCTTGGCCTGGCACCACCTGCTCACCTGTTCCACCATCCCACTGTGGTCCTGCTCTCATGGAGGCTCATGAGGGTTAGCACTGCCTCCATGGCTGCCAACTGCCAGTGCTGCATCCCTGATGCCTGCCTTGTTCCACGCCGCCCCCTGGTGGTCAGTGTACATCAGAGCTCCTGGTCGAGGGGACAATTTCATATTATGCTTTTTTTATATAGGATATCTTCAAATACTCTAGTATTCCAAATTTCCAATGGTCTTACTTATTTTGTACAATGTGTTTTTTTGAACCACGATCCAAATAAAGTCCTACTTTATGATTTTTAAATTTGTTTCCTGCCATTTTTAAAACAATTGTTTTTATTTTTAATTTTAAAAACTTTTAAAAATATGGTTTTACTGATTTTAGAGAGAGGGAGAGGGAAAAAGAGACATAGAAACATCAATGATGAGAGAGAGTCATTGATCAGCTGCCTCCTGCATGCCTCACACTGGGACCAAACCCACAACCCAGGCATGTGCCCTGACTGGGAATTGAACTTTGACCACTTGGTGCATGGGTTGATGTTCATCACTCAACCATACCTCCTGGGCTTCTTGGATATTTTTGAACTTTGGTTTCTACTTCGATCTCTTGTTTTTCTTCCCTTACAATTTATTTATTGAAGAAATGAGGTCATTTTTCCATATTTTGGATTTTGCTAATTATGTCTTCATGAAGTTGTCTAACATGCTTCTCTGTTCTCTGTATTTACTGTAAATTAGTAGTTTGATCCAAAGGCTTGATCATGAACCTGGAGCTCATAGTTTGATTCCTGGTCAGGGCACATGCTGGGGTTGTGGGCTCCTTCCTCAGTGGGGGGTGTGCAAGAGGCAGCCGAGTGATGATTTTTTCTCATTATTGATGTTTCTGTCCCTCACTCCCTCACCCTCCCTCTCTCTGAAGTCAATGAAAACATATTAAAAATATTTTTAAACGTAAACAAAGGCTTGATCAATTCAGGTTAAATACGGAGGGACAACAAATATATTGCTAAGTTCTTCTATCAGGAGGTACACAATGTCTGGTTGTCTATTTTTTTTCGCTGATATTAGCTGTTGATCCATTATGGATTGAAAAATAGTGGTATTCTTATATTATTTCTTCTTCATTGATTAGCTGGCATACTTCTATAAAGAGATACTGTCCCTTATAAACTGTTTTGTTACCCAGTGGTCAGATATATATATATATAGAAAAGTCTGGATATAGTTTGATTTATTCTTTTTATTTACAATTTTTAAAATAATTGGTTGTTTCATACCCTTCAATTGCAATCAACTTTATTTTTTCTTAAGAATCATTATGAACTTCGAGTTTTAAGCATTTTGTTTTGTTTTGTTTTTTGTTAATCCTTACCCAAGGATATTTTTTCATTGTTTTTTGGGAGAGTGGAAGAGAGAGGAAAAGCCAGAAAGAAACACATTGATTGGTTTCCTCCTGCACCAGTCCTGACGAGGGCCCGGGCCAGGGAGGATACTGCAACAAGGTACGTACCCTTGTCCTAAACTGAACCCAGGACCCTTTGGTCCGCAAGCCTACACTCTATTCACTGAGTCAGACCAGCCAGGGTGAGATTTAAACATATTTGATGTATTTCAATTGATTGCAATTATTTTCCTTATTGTGCAAAATGTCTCATTTTTGGCCAGGAGTCCCTTCAAATTTGCTTTTGAGACTTGTTGACATCACCCTGATAATCTTTGCTCCCTAGAGTGGCAATATGTTCCAGGCTCATCTCACATATCTTTGGCTCTAGGCCTGGAATCAATAATTTCTCCAAGAAGTCCTGGTTTCTTTTAGTGGGAAGTGGGATTTGGAGGCCACAATCTTGATGCTAGGGGTAGATATGACCATTTTAAAACATTAAAAAAATTAACAGCTTTATTGAGGTTTAATTTACATATCAAAATGTATACACTAAAATCTATAAAACATTGCTGAAAGAAATTAAAGACCTAAACCAGCGGTTCTCAACCTGTGGGTCGTGACCCCTCTGAGGGTCGAACAAGCCTTTCACAGGGATCACCTAAGACCATCGGAAAACACATATATAATTACATATTGTTTTTGTGATTAATCACTATGCTTTAATTATGTTCAATTTGTCACAATGAAAATACATTCTGCATATCAGATATTTACAATATGATTCATAAGAGTAGCAGAATTAGAGTTATGAAGTAGCAAGGAAAATAATTTTATGGTTGGGGGTCACCACAACATGAGGAACTGTATTAAAGGGTCGCGGCATTAGGAAGGCTGAGAACCACTGACCTAAACAAAGCAACGCATCACATATTCATGGATCAGAAGACTAAAATTATTAAAATGGCAATACTCCTCAGTTGGTCTGGAGCAGTGTTCAGCAAACTGCGGCTCATGAGCCACGTGCGGCTCTTTGGCCCCTTGAGTGTGGCTCTTCCACAAAATACCGACTTCTGTGCATGGGCCGCAAAGTTTCAGTCGCACTATACATGCTCGCCCACACGTGGTATTTTGTGGAAGAGCCACATTCAAGGGGTCAAAGAGCCACATGTGGCTCACGAGCCACAGTTTGGCGACTACTGTTCTAGAGATTCAACACAATCCCTACTCCTTTTTCTTTTCTTTTCTTTTTTTTTGGCAAAAATTGGCAAGCTGATCCTAAAATTCATATGGAAATGCAAAGGACCCAGAATAGCCGAAACAATCCTGGAAACGAATAAGGTTGGAGGGCTTACACTTTCTGATTTCAAAACTGAGTACTAAGATAATCAATACAGTGTAGTACTGGCATAAAGATAGACATATAGGTCAATTGAAAGTCCAGAAATGAACCCTTACATTTAGAGCCCTGGTCGGGTATCTCAGTTTGTTAGAGCATTGCCCTAATATGCCACAGGTTGTGGCTTCAATTCCCCATCAGGACACATACAAGAATCAATCAATGAATGCATAAATAAATGGAACAACAAATTGATATTTCTCTCCTCAAATAAATAAATTTAACCTTATATTTATAGTCAATTGATTTTTTATAGAAGTGCCAAGAATTGTATTAAATATTCATAGAAGCACTAACCACAAGAGCCAAACTGTGGCAACAATCAAACACCCATCAACTGATGAAAGAATAACCTAAGTGTAGTATGTCTATATAATGAAATACTATTCAACCATAAAAAGGAAGTACTAATACATACTACAATAATGATGGACCTTGAAAATGTATGTTCCATGAAAGAAGCCAGACACAAAAGAACACATACTGTAAACTTTCATTTATATGAAATGTCCAGAATAGTATATGTACTACTTGGTGTGAATACTGCACCATGTGGATATGTTACCATGTTGATGTATATCCTTCCAGTTTTTTCCTGCATTTCTGAGTGATGATTGTCTTGTAGTTTAGTTGTAATTTTGATGTGGTTGTGGGAGGATGCAAGTACTGTGTTTCCTGTGATACTGTCTTGACCATAAGCCCCTGTAACCTCTTTAATTAATTAACTAATTAATTAATTTATTTTGTTAATCCTCACCCGAGGATATTATTTTCCCGTTGATTTTTAATTTTTTATTTTAATTTCTTTATTGGTTAAGGTATTATAAATGTGTCCTCATTCCCCCCTTAACCTCCAGCCTCCCCACTCCTCATGTTCTCATCCCCCTGTTGTCCATGTCCATTGGTTTGGCTTATATGCATGCTGGGATCCAGCCCCAGCAGGTCCAGGGGTCCCCAAAGGTGTGGACGTAGTCGGTGAAGAAGGAATGACACGGAGACAGCATTCAGTTGATCAGCAGCCTAGCCAGGATCTCTAGCCAGGATCTCCAGCCAGGTTCTGTCCAGGATCTCCAGCCAGGTTCTGTGTTTTATTGTCTTGTTACATCTGTATTTATACCAGTTGATTTTAATCCTATCAATTTCTATTCCAAAGGTTAGGGCATTTCTTATCTCCATTCCAGGGAGTAAAGATTATGTAGCTTAAGCGTGATTGTTTGTAGTTAAAGTGATTAACTACCTGCCTGGCACTTAGTTAAGGGGTTTTATTCCCTCCCTAACTTCAGGGAAAAATCCCTACCTGGGGAAACAACCTTTCTCGGAGAGGTGACCTTGGTTAAAACATATAGCGCCAAGAAGGGGAGCAAACATATTAAGAACAGTATGCCATATACACCAGGTCCCTTGAAACATATGCTGTGCAGATGTTTCTTCTCTGCAGTGACTGTGTCAAGCAGCAAGGATGGACCGGCTTCCGGCATATGCATGCATACAACTCGTTTGGTTGATCTCTTCCCCTTACACCCACACTCCACTACTTTTCCTCTGGGGGTTGATAGTCTGATCCTGTTTCTCTGTCTTTGGATCTATCCCTGTTCATCAGTCTATGTAGTTCTCTATATTACACAAATGAGTGAGATCATGTGGTATTTATCTTTCTCTGACTGGCTAATTTCACTTAGCACAATGCTCTCCAGTTCCATCCATGCTGTTGCAAAAGGCAAGAGTTCCTTCTTTTTTACCACAGCACAGTATTCCATTGTGTAGATGTACCACAGTTTTCTAATCCACTCATCTACTGATGGGCACTTAGGCTGTTTCCAAATCTTAGCTATGGTGAATTGTGCTGCTATGAACATAGGTGTGCTTATATCCTTTCTGATTGGTGTTTCTGGTCTCTTGGGATATATTCCTAGAAGTGGAATCACTGGGTCAAATAGGAGTTCATGTATTTTTAGTTTTTTGAGGAAACTCCATACTGTTTTCCACAGTGGCTGCACAAGTCTGCATTCCCACCAGCAGTGCAGAAGGGTTCCTTTTTCTCCACATCCTCTCCAACACTTGTTGTTTGATGATTTGTTGATGATAGCCATTCTGGGTGTGAGATGATACCGCATTGTCGTTTTGATTTACACCTCTCCTATAATTAGTGACTTTGAGCATGTTGTCATATGTCTCTTGGCCTTCTGAATGTCCTCTTTTGAAAGGTGTCTATTTAGGTCCTTTTCCCATTTTTTGATGGGATTGTTTATCTTCCTTTTGTTAAGTTGTATGAGTTCCCTATAAATTTTGGAGATTAGGCCCTTATCAGTGATAACATTGGCAAATATGTTTTCCCACAAAGTGGGTTTTCTTGTTGTTTTGTTGATGGTTTCTTTTGCTGTGCAGAAGCTTTTTATTTTGATGTAGTCCCATTTGTTCATTTTCGCTTTAGTTTCAACTGCCCTAGGAGCTGTATCAGTGAAGAAATTGCTTCGGCATATGTCTGAGATTTTGTTGCCTTTGGATTCTTCTAGTATTTTTATGGTTTCCCGTCGTACATTTAAGTCCTTTATCCATTTTGAGTTTATTTTTGTGTATGGTGTAAGTTGGTGGTCTAGTTTCATTTTCTTGCATATATCTGTCCAATTTTCCCAACACCATTTATTGAAGAGACTATCTTGGCTCCATTGTATGTTCTTGCCTCCTTTGTCAGATATTAATTGAGCATATTGTTTCGGGCTGGATTCTGGGCTCTCTATTCTATTCCATTGATCTATATATCTGTTCTTGTGCCAGTACCAGGCAGTTTTGAGAACAGTGGCTTTGTAATACAGCTTGCTATCTGGTATTGAGATCCCACCTACTTTGTTCTTTCTCAGGATCGCTGCAGGTATTTGGGGTCTTTTTTTATTCCAGATGAATTTTTGGAGAGTTCGTTTTAGATCTGTGAAATATACTGTTGGTATTTTAATGGGAAGTGCATTGAATTAATAGATTGCTTTGGGTAGTATGGACATTTTAATGATGTTGATTCTAGCAATCCATGAACACAGTATGTTCTTCCATCTGTTTATATCTTCCTCTATCTCTTTTACAACGTCCTGTAGTTTTCTGAGTAGAGGTCTTTTACCTGTTTAGTTAAGTTTATTCCTAGGTAGCTTAATTTTTTTGGTGTGATGGTAAATGGGATTGTTTTTATAATCTCTCTTTCTGAAAGTTCACTATTGGCGTATAGAAATGGCTTAGATTTCTTGGGGTTAATTTTGTATCCTGCTACTTTGCCAAATTCATGTATTAAGTCTAGTAGTTTTTTGATGGAGACTTTAGGGTTTTGTATGTATAATATCATGTCATCTGCAAATAAGGACAGTTTTACTTCTTCTTTTCCAATTTGGATGCCATTTATTTCTTCTTCTTCTTGTCTAATTGCAATGGCTAATACTTCCAGGACTATGTTGAACAGGAGTGGTGAGAGGGGGCATCCCTGTCTTGTTCCTGTTCTTAGGGGAAATGGTGTTAGTTTTTGTCCATTGAATATGATGTTGGCTGTGGGCTTGTCATATATGGCTTTTATTATGTTGAGGTATGATCCTTCTATTCCCACCTTGCTGAGAGTTTTTATCAAAAACGGGTGTTGGATTTTGTCAAATGCTTTTTCTGCATCAATTGATATGACTGTGTGTGTTTTTTCTTTCAATTTGTTTATGTGATGTATCATGTTTACTGATTTTCGGATTTTGTACCATCCTTGCATCCCTGGGATAAATCCTACTTGGTCATGGTGTATGATCTTTCTGATGTACTGCTGGATCCGATTTGCTAAGATTTTGTTGAGTATTTTGGCATCTATGATCATGAGGGATAATGGCCTATAATTCTCTTTCATTGTGTTGTCTTTACCTGGTTTTCGTATTAGGGTAATGCTGGCTTCATAGAATGAGCTTGGAAGTGTCCCTTCCTCTTGAATTTTTTGTAGTAATCTGAGGAGGATAGGTTTTAGTTCTTCCTTGAATGTTTGGTAATACTCCCCTGTGAAGCCATCTGGTCCTGGGCTTTTGTTTGCTGGAAGCTTTTTGATGACTGCTTCAATTTCTTCCATAGTTATTGGCCTGTTGAGATTTTTAGATTCTTCCTGATGAAGTTTTGGAATGTTGTATTTTTCTAGGAATTTGTCCATTTCCTCCAGGTTGTCTAGTTTGTTGGAGTAGAGTTGTCTATAGTATTTTTTAACAATCATTTGTATTTCTGTGGGGTCTCTTGTTATTTTGTTTCTATCATTTCTGATTTTTTTTATTTGGGTCCTCTCTCTTTGCTTCTTAGTGAGCCTGGCTAGAGGTTCATGGATCTTGTTTATCCTTTCAAAGAACCAGCTCTTGGTTTCATTGATTTTCTGTATTTTTTTTTTTTTTTGGTCTCTAGGTCATTTATTTCTGCTCTAATCTTTATTATCTGCTTCCCTCTGCTCACTCTGGGGTTTTCTTGTTGCTCTCTTTCTAATTCTTAGTGTTTGATGGTTTACTACCATTTTTTCTTGTTTTTTGAGATAGGCCTGTAGAGCTATAAACTTCCCTCTCAGGACTGCTTTCATTGTGTCCCATAGGTTTTGGATTGCTGTGTTTTCATTGTTATTATTTTCCAGGATGTTTTTAATTTCTTCTTTGATCTCATTGGTAACCCAATCAATATTTAATAACATGCTATTCAGCTTCCAATTGTTTGAGTATTTTGGGTTGTTTTTATTGTAGTTTATTTCTAATATTATGCCATTGTGGTCTGAGAAGATGGTTGGTATGATTTCAATCTTCTTGAAATTCGGGAGACTTTGTTTGTGACCCAATATGTGGTCTATTTTTGAATGTGTCTTATGAGCCCTTGACTAGAATGTATATTCCATAGCTTTGGGGGAAGTGTTCTGAAAATGTCAATTAAGTCCATCTGATCTAGTGAGTCATTTAGGATTGCTATTTCTTTGCTGATTGTTTGTTCTGAAGATTTATCCAGTGATGTCAGTGGTGTATTAAAGTCCCCTACTATGATCTTATTGTTGTCAGTCTCTCCTTTGATATCTTCCAGGAGTTATTTTATATATTTGGGTGCCCCTGCATTGGGTGCATATATGTTTATCAGGGTTATATCTTCTTGTAGTATTGATCTCTTTAGTATTATGAAGTGGCCTTCCTTATCTCTTGTTATGGCCTTCACTTTGAGGTCTATTTTGTCCGATATAAGTATTGCTTCCCCAGCTTTCTTTTCATTTCCATTTGCCTGAAAGATATTTTTCCATCCTACACTTTCAGTCTGTGTGAGTTCCTTCTTCTGAGGTGGGTCCCTTGTAGACAGCAAATGTATGGGTCATATTTTTTATCCATTCAGCCACTCGATGTCTTTTGGTTGGAGCATTTAGTCTACGTTTAAAGTTATTATTGAAATGTACTTGTTTGAGGCCATTTCTTTTTTTGTGTTGCTGTGTTCTTTCTTACCTTTTTATTTCCTCATTTTACACCAGTCGATTTAGCATTTCTTGCATTGCTGACTTGGTGGTGATAAACTCCCTTAGACTTTTTTTGTCTGTGAAGCTTCTTATTTCCCCTTCAATTCTGAATGATAGCCTTGCTGGATAGAGTATTCTTGGATTCAGTCCTTTGCTTTGCATCACTTTGTAAATTTCCATCTATTCTTCTCTGGCCTGATGTGTTTCTGTTGAGAAATCATTTGATAGTCTAATGGGAGATCCCTTGTATGTAACTTTCCGTTTCTCTCTTGCAGCCTTTAAGATTCTCCCTTTGTCCTGAACATTTGCCATGGTAATTATGATGTGTCTTGGCGTGGGTCTTTTCAGGTTCATCTTTTTTGGGACTCTCTGTGCTTGTGTGACTTTTTTCTTTCCCATCTCAGGGAGGTTTTCTGATATTATTTCTTCAAATTGTTTTTCTAACCCTTGTCCCTCCTTCTGTTGTTCTGGCACCCCTATTATTCGTATGTTGTTTCATTTCATGTTGTCCCATAGCTCCCTTAGGATCTCCTCCTGTCTTTTAATTTTTTTCTCCAATTGCAGTTCAGTTTGGGTGTGTTTTGCTTCCCTGTCTTCTCATTTGCTAATTTGGTCCTCCGCTTCTCCTAGTCTACTGTTGAAACTTTCAATGGTGTTTTTTTATTGCAGTTATATCACTCTTCATTTCTTCTTGGTTCTTACATAAGTTATTGATTTTTTTATCCATTTCTTTTTGATTCTTACATAAGTTGTTGATTTTTTCATCCGTTTCTTCTTGATTCTTGCATAAGTTGTTGATTTTTTCCTTCATCCGTTTTATGCAATCTAGGACCCTTAATCTGAATTCTTTTTCTGACATGTTGCATCCCTTGTTTCACTTAGCTGCTTTTCTGGTTAGTCCTCCTTTTTTTTTCTTTGGGGGTTTCTTTGTCTACTCATGTTTGATCTCACCGACAAATTTAAATGTTGAGTCCTTCAGGGGCTGCTCCTTGGGTGGCAGTGGCTCCTTGGGCTGCGGTTGCTCCTCAGGCGGTTGTGGTAGCAGCTGCTCCTCAGTTGGCAGCAGCTCCTCTGGTGAGTGCTGTCACAGCCCTGGTGGCTCCTCTGGCTGGTGGGGAGAGGCTTCTCACACAGCTGCTGTTCCTTAGACAGAGGGTGTGCTGATCATGAGGCTGCTGTTCCTTGGATGGGGGCGGGCTAAACACTCAACTGCTACTCCTTGAACTGGGGCGGACTGCTCACGTGGCTGCTGTTCCTTGAATGGGGGCTGGCTGCATGCTGCTGTTGTTCTTCTGATGTGGTGGAATGCTTGTGGGGCTACTGCTCCTTGGACTTGGACTGGTTGATTGCAAGTCTGCTGCTCCTCCGATGGGGGTGGGCTACTTGCTAGGCTGCTGCTCTTTAAATGGGAGTGAGCTGCTTGCGTGGCTGCTCCTCCTTGGACAGGGCCAGGCCACTCACCCAGCTGCTGCTCTTCAGAAAGGTGCAGGCTGTGTGTGGCTCTGTTCCTCGGACCAGTGTGTGCTGCTCAGGGCTGCTGCTCCCCTAATGTGGGCGGTCTGATCATGTGGCTGCTGCTCCTCGGACCAGGGTGGGATGCTGCTGCTCCTCGAATGGGGACAGGGTGCTCGCAGAACTGCTGCTCCTCAAATGGGGACAGGCTGCTCACACAGCTGCTGTTCCTCGGATTGGGCAGGCTGCTCATGCGGCTGCTGCTGCTTGGACGAGGGCAAGATGGTTGCGCAGCTGCTGCTCCTCAGACTAGTGCAGGGTGCGGGCTGTGTGCAGCTGCTGCTCCTCAGGTGGGGGCACGCTGCACAGGGCTGCCACTCCTCAGACATAGGCAGACTGCTCATGCGGCTGCTGCTCCTCGGACAGGTCGGGCTGCTCGCGTGGTTGCTGCTCCATGGACAGGGGAGCGGTCCACTCACGCAGTTGCTGCTCCTTGGACAGGGGCAGGCCACATGAGGCTGCTGCTCTTAGGCCTGAGGCAGGCTGCTCATGGGGCTGATGCTCCTTGGACAGGAGTGAGCTGCTCACGTGTCTGTTGCTCACGTGGTTGCAGTGCCCTGGACTAAAGCATTGGGCAGGTCAGCGGGGAGCGTGGTTCAGAACTTACAGGAACCTGTGCCGTGGGTGGCTGGAGACTTGGTGACCGTGGGACCACAGCCGGAGTATCAGGTTCCTGGCAGGGGTGGCTGTAGAGTCCCAGGTGTTACCTGAGGGCACCCTGGGTGGAGGTGAGGCTGGGCTCCCAGTAACATCAGCTCTTCCCTTTGAAAAGGCGAGGCCTCTGAGGACGAGCTGGCCTCCTGGTCCTGTTTGCAATGGTAGAAGCGGCTGCCTAGTTAGGCGAGCCCAGTTAGCCTGCCCCCGAAGGTCCTGCGGGGTCTAACTGTGCCTCAGTCACACACACACACACACACACACACACACACACACACACACACACAACCACACACTCCTCTTTTGCACCCTCGCTGCCGCCTTCTTCCTGCCTCTGTAGCTGAATCTAGGGTGTAATTGATCCGTTTGTTACTGAAGTTTCCTCTCCAGGTGTCTGGTTATGTGGCTTGCTCTCTAGCACTTTAGCCAGACAGGATAAAATTCACCTTAACAAGGCATGACCCATAGGGAACAAAGCATGAATGTACTCAAGACACTGATAACCCCAATGTAAGTGACCACCTGAGAAAAGAGAATTAGGGGGAGAAAAAAGAGCACAAATGATATCTAAGAGAGAGAGAGAGAGAGAGAGAGAGAGAGAGAGAGAGAGAGAAAAGATGGGAGAGAAAAGATGGGAGAGAAAAGAAAAAGGAGAAAAAAATATATATATACACACACACACACACACATATACATACATGTATATATGTATATATGGAGAAAACACCACAGAACCAATAGATAAACCAAACAAATACAAACACCAAACACCCAGTAAAGAGGGTGGGGGCAGAATCTATAGAGGCTAAGCCAGCCGTGGGCAAACTATGGCCTGTGGGCCGGATCCGCCCCGTTTGAAATGAATAAAACTAAAAAAAAAAAAAAGACCGTACCCTTTTATGTAATGATGTTTACTTTGAATTTATATTAGTTCACACAAACACTCCATCCATGCTTTTGTTCCGGCCCTCCGGTCCAGTTTAAGAACCCATTGTGGCCCTGGAGTCAAAAAGTTTGCCCACCTCTGGGCTAAGCTAATATACAGGAAATAAGGTTAAGAATTGGATAAATACAGGGAGGACCTCACTTCAGTATAGAGGAAGTAGAAAAGGGATGAGTGGATAAGAAGAGACAGAATGGGAACAAAATAATATATTTACAAAAAAAGATTTTAAAAATGGTATAAAAATAGAAAATAACAAGTAAAAATAAAATAAAATTGAATGATGAAAAAATAATGTGAAAAGAAGTAGAAAATAAAGCACCAAAAAAAGGAGAACAAAGAAAAAAGCAAAAAAAAAAAAATGCTAACAAAATAATAATAAAATAAAAATGAAAAATTGAAATGTCGTTCCTTTGGCTGGCTTAAGATCCCAGTTTTCTGGAAGTCTGTGATTTAATTTTCCTGTTGCTGGGTCTGAAGGCCCCTCTATAGGCCAGACCCTGTTAACTCTCAGGGACTAACCAGATTTGTTTAATCCTTCGTAACATTCAGGGTGGAATGTGGGTGTAGCTGTATTCCTTGCCTGGGGGCTGGAGAGAGGATTTATATCCTCAGGAGAAAATGGCTGCCCAGTCTTGGGCTCAGATGTGACTCAGCACTCAACTTGCTGTCACCTCTCCTGGACCCCCCTCTCTCCCCAGCCTCTCCCCAGATTCCAATGGTCTGCACCTTCTCCTGCTCCTCAGCATGGGTGAGTGTCTGTATCCAAAATGTGCTATGAAGAGGGTTCAGTGAAAACAAACAAACATCGGCCACAGAAACGGGGAGGACTGAGTCTCTGTAAGCTGCTCTCTTACCGGCACTGCATGGTCTGGTCAGCGTTTCAGGCTGCCCCCTGTAGGCTCAGTCCTCCGTAATTATGGAACCCAGATCTCAAATCCCCCGGTGCCAACAGTCCTGAGGATCTCCTTTCCCCAGTCAGGGGCTGTGCCTGTCCCAAGGGAGGCGGCTGGGTGCTGCGTGGTCTCCCTCTGACCCTCTGGGCTCAGAGATCTGGCAAACTTTCCTGCCCAGATCCCTGGTTTTTACCTTTCCAGGGGAACTCTGCCCTTCCCGGCTGCAAACTGTCTCACCAGTTGAGTATACTTCACCAATTCGGGGTAGATGTTGTTTGTTTCAGCTGCTCATCTATTTGCTCTGGGACAAGCCTTGGGACGCATCTGCCTATTCCGCCGCCATCTTGTCTCCTCTCGTGTAACCTCTTTTTAAAAATATTTTTTATTGATTTATGAGAGAGAGGAAGGGAGGGAGAGAGGGAAGGAGGGAGGAAGGGAGGAAGGGAGGGAGGGAGGGAGGGAGAGAGAGAGAGAGAGAGAGAGAGAGAGAGAGAGAGAGAGAGAGAGAGAGAAACAGGAATGTGAGAGAGAAACACCAATCAGCTGCCTCCTGCACGCCCACCCCAACATGTGCCCTGACTGGGAATCAAACCAGTAACCTTAAGTGCCTGGGACAACACCAAGCAACTGAGTCACATCAGCCAGGGCATGAAACCTCTTTTTTAAAACTTAATGTAGTATGAACATTTCCTTATGTCATTAAAAAGTATTTAAATATTATTTTAATGAATTGCATCATGTATTTGAACTGTAATGTATCTATATACATGAAATGCCGAGTATTTTGAAGTTTACTTATTGATAAACTAGAGGCCAGGCACACAAAATTTATGCATAGGTATGTTCCCTAGGCCTGGCCTGTAGTCAACACCATCTTCTCAGCTGCCCACAGCCAGCCCAACCACACACCCCCGGTTCCCAGTTCGCCATCAGGTGATCAGTGCCTGATGGCTGGGGGAAGGGACTGAGAGGTGGGCGGTTCCTACTGGCTTTTTATCCCCGCACCTGCCGCAGGTGGCCATCGGGCAATGGGAGCCGGCTGGCCGGGGAAAGAGACCAAGAGGTGGTCAGTGCGCCTCATGGTGACTGGTCCAGCGGTTATTCTGGTCATTCTGCCCTTAGAGTCAATTTCATATTACCCTTTTATTATATAGGACAATGTCATCATGAACATATATTTGTATATATCTCCTTGTGCATAATTTTGATTCAAAATAAGATAAAAATAGTTCATTTACTCATTTTTTCTCTCAACAGATATTTATGGAGTATCTCCTTTGTGCCATTTCTCTCAGGAATCAACATTGGGGGGAGGGGCTTTCCATTCCACCTTAGGTTCTTTAGATATGAGCTGATTGGTCAGTTACAGTTGGGCATTCTAGGCTTGGTTGCTAAGATACGAATATTTCTCAACAGTTTTAACAGTCATTTCCGGAGACCTTTCTGTGTCGTCTGACTGCTTTCTCATGAAGTTACTTGCGCATTTGGTGTTGGTGAGAGAATAGAAATAGGCTCAGCCCTAGAGCGGAGGTGAGTTCGAACATGAGAAATAAAGTTGGTCAGTGGCTGTGTCAGAACAGGAAAGGGATGGATTCAAGGGGTATTTCCTAAGTACAATTTTCTGTTCTTGAAGGGCTGTGGGTGGTTCGAGAGAGAAGGAGTAAGACTCAAGCACTGCCTAGACACAGAAATTAAGTTTGAATGGAGAGCAGATACTAAGTTCAATGTGGGCTGTACTGAGTTTGAAGAACTGTAAGAAATTAGGAATTCTAAAATTTAGAGATAAAAGTTTGCAACTCAAACAAGTCTGGATATACACATATATATATGTATATACTCAAAAATTTTAAACATTCATTCTGAATATATTTTTCTAGCAAAGGTTAAATTTCACTAATTCTCTATATTCATTCTGAACAAGCTAAGGGTCTTTAGCCCCTTAATTGCCCTGTAATTCACATTTCTCTTCTGTTGTGTTGGCTAATATTTTAGTTCTATTACGACTTAAATTCTCTCAAATTTGGTGATTATTACTATATTTTAACAGTTAATAACTTATTTAGATTTTCCAACTTCTTAGTCAGGGTCGTAATAGAAAACAGATTACATACTCAAATTAGGACAATTCCAGGAGAGTTTAACAAATTAATTAAAGCAGCTTTATCTAATGGGTATGTATGGGTAGAGATGAAGAAACCAATAAGTGGCAGTGTCGCCAAAACCGGTTTGGCTCAGTGGATAGAGCGTCGGCCTGCGGACTGAAAGGTCCCGGGTTCGATTCCGGTCAAGGGCATTTACCTGGGTTTCGGGCACATCCCCCGTGGGAGATGTGCATCAGAGGTTTACACCCAAGCCAAGAATCATCATGCGAGAAGGAACCTGGAGACTATACAGTCCAGTGGTTCCCAAACTTATTTGACCTACCGCCCCCTTTCCAGAAAAATATTACTCAGCCCCTGGAAATTAATTTTTTAAATTTTAATAGCAGTTACTCATCGCCCCCAAATGCACCTGTGGCCATCACCGCCCCCCTGGATCGCTGCAGTGCCCACCGGGGGGCGGTAGCGCCCACTTTGGGAATCACTGCTATACACTCTGACATGACCATCCTCCCTTTCTGCAGTATATTATTGGGGCTATTCATTGGCAAACTCAATTGCAAGCAAGAGAATAAGGGAACTTACTTGATGTAGTCCATACTGGCCAGCCTCCACGACACTTAGAGTGGAGCAGGGTGTAGGGAAGATTTGGAGAGCCAACAGAAGATATTCAGGGTGCCACGTGTTTATACTAATTCTTAGTACATATTTCTCGCATCCCACTACTCCTTTCCAGGTTTATTTTATTCCTCGGTGAAGAAAATATATTAGAATTTCTTTCAGTGAGGGCTTATGAGTAATACATGTCTTAGTATATCTGAAAATGTATTCATTTTGCCTTCACTCTTGAATGTTATAGCTGAGGATAACTTTCTAGATTGATAGATATTTTCCTTCAAAACTTGAAGGCTATTATTGCATTGTCTCATCTACTATTGCTGACGAGAATTCTGCCGTTGGTCTGTTATCTCCTCTGTAGTTCATTTTTTTTCTCTGAACGTTTTATGATTCTCACACTTTCCTTGATCTTTACTCTTATTCCAATGTATCCAGGTATGAATTTATTTTTATCCTGTGAAAGACTTGGTGTGCTTTTTCAATCTGAGGATTCATATCTTTAATTCTGAAAGATTCTCAGCCATTATTACTATTACCTTCTGCCCATTCACTCTATTTTTTTTTAATTCCCATTAAGCATCTATTGGAGTTTTTCATGCTATCTTTCATATCTCTCAACATTTTTCTTCATCTCTCTCTCTGTATCTGTACTATGTTCTGAGTCACTTTAGTCTACTTTCCAATTCACGAATTCACTTTCAGCTGTTTCTAGTCTACTATGAAATCTTTCTACTGAGGTGTTTCATTCATCTCGATGTTTTTCTTTTCTGTATCTGTCATGTAAAAATGTAACTGCTGCCCTGACTGGGTGGCTCAGTTGGTTGGAGCATCATCCTGTACACCAAAAGGTGTGCGTTTGATTCCCATTTAGGGCACATACCTAGGTTGGGGATTCACTCCTAGGTTGGGGTTTATATACAGGAGGGAACTGATCGATGTTTCTCTCTCACATTGATGTTTCTATCTCTCCCTTCTTCTTTTTCTCTAAATAAACATATTTTCAGAGGAGGATAAAAATTAAAAATATATATTTTTGTTGTTAAATAAACACAGAAAAACATGCATGAGCCAAGTATGTAGACCTCTATGATTTATCACAAGGAAGATATCAGTGTCACTACCATCTAGGTAAAAAAAAATGACATCACCAGAACCCTGGAATTCCCTCTTGTGATCCTTCCCAGTCACAATTCCCTCGAGCATAGCCCACGAAAACTTCATAAAAATCACTCCCTTGCTTTTCTTAAAAATTTTACTACCTAAGTTTGCATCCCTAAACACAGTAGTCTATATATGCCTGCCTTGAGCTTTTTATAGATGCAATAATGAAGTCTGTGTTAATTTGTGTATGGCTATTTTCACTCATTTTACATTTGTTAGATTTATGCATATTATTGCATAAGATTGTCATTTGTTCATTTTCACTGCTATAGAGTATTCCATCAGATGAATAGTATATAAATATATCACAACTTATCTGTTAGGATAATGTTGAAAATTTGACTCACAGTTTGGGGCTGTCATGATAATGGCACTATGAACAGTCATGTGTGTCTGCTGCTGTAAGTGAACATACATATTTGTAGGTGCATAGCTAGGAAAGGATCATAAAGTAGATAATAGCAAATTGTTTTCCAGAGTGGCTGTTTTGTTTTACACTCCCACTAGTAGTATAAGAAAATTTCTATTGTTCCACGTCCTTGCCACATTTGTCATTGTAAAACTTTTAAATTTAAGCCATTCTGGTGAGTGTGTAGGATACATTTTTGTGGTTTTAATTTCCACTTTCCTAATTCCTAGTGAGACACTTTTTAAGTGTTTATGGACCATTAGTATATCCTCCTTTATGAATACCTCAGAAGTCTCTTATCCACTTTTCTATTTGCATTTTTCCTTGATATGCAGGAAAGTGTTATATATTTTGGATATGAACCCTTTGTTGATTTTATCGGAAACTTTTGTCCTCTTAATGTATACCCATTAGTTGTTGAGCACTTCCTTAGTTCTGGCATAAAAAGATACTCAGATTGCACTTTTCCTACTCCCAACCAGTAGTCAGCTACTTCTCCAAGGCATCCGTTCTTTTTAAAGTGTATTGTATGAATGGTATGTGGAAAGTAGCATTTGGGTAGTAGATGTGCTTTTTGCTATTGGAGTGTCATTGTTTCTAGGCTTTTTCAGTGAACAGAGATAACTATGAGTGATGAATTTTTATTCACACTTCCAATTAAAAGTGGAACATCGTAAGGCTCCCATTGCACATTTACATCTCGCATTTTCCATGGCAAGAATCCTGTTTCCTGAAAAGCATCACTACATTTAGCACAATATGCACAATTGTTGCAGCATTCCTACTATAATAACTCTACCAATAACAATCTCATTAAGTTGGTTTCAGGGCTTCTTTGCAGGTATTTTTATCCTTAGAATATATCACAGTAAGGATGTACAGCTAGAGCAGTGTTTATAAAGTTACTTGAATTATTTTTTCTGCATTGCAATGTAATTAATTTTGTATGCAGTTAGATTCATTTATTTCTGTTGTATTCATTTTTTGATCCAAATGGATTTAGTTCATTTTTGAATATGTACAGCATTTACATGGTTTAAAAGTCAAAACTTTATGGAAAGGTAAAGCCAGAGGAGTTTTAATCCCATCCTTAGCCCTTCTTTCTCTCCTCACACACCCCAATAGTATTCATTTTCATTTATGTGTTTTATTTCTCTGTGGTCTCCTCCCCTCCTATTAAATAAAACTATACACATTAATAAGAATATATATGTGCACACAAATGTACACTTATCCTTATTTATTACTCAAAAGGTAGCATAATTACATTGTTTCATAGAGATCTTACTTACACTTTGGTTGTATAATACCCCACTGGGGAATATGCCATAGTATATTCATCCAGTCTCCAATTCATAGGCATTTAAGTTGTTTTCAATACTTTGCTGTTACAAATATGAAACAATATGTGGACAAAGTTACTCCTTATAGAGACATAATATAGTTTCATATTAATGGAGGGGGATTTTTCAGGGTAAATTCTAGAAGCGGGAGTTTGCTGAGGAAAGAGTGAATAAAATGTGATGTTAGATGTTATGATACTTCACTCCAGGGGGTCGTGCTGGTGTGTGTTCTCACCAGTCCTGTGTGGCAGAGCTTGTTTTCCCAGCATTGCATGCTTTTAAAATTGTGTCAATCTGATATGAGAAGAAATGGAACCTTGGTGTGGTTTCAGTTGTTTCTTTTTTATAGAACTTGTAATAAATTCTTTCCCCTGCTCCCATTGATTTTCAGAGAGAATGGAAGGGAGGGAGGAGAGAGAGAGAGAGAAACATTGATGTGAGAGAGACACATAGATGGTTGCCTCCTACACGTGCTTTGATCAGGACCAGGGAAGAACCTGCAATTAAGGTATCTGGACTTGACTGGAAATCGAAGCTGAGATACTTTGGTCTGAGGGCCAATGTTCGAATTGGCCAGGGCGATTATAATTCTTTAAATAGATTTTTATTGATCTGCAGGCTGATGCTCTTTCACCTGAGCCAAAACCAGCCAGGTGTGGCTCAACTGTTGAGCATTGACCCAGTAACCAAGAGGTCACTGGTTCAATTCCCATTCAGGGTACATGCCTGGGTTTGTGCTGAATTCCAAGAAGGGGGTGTGCAGGAGGCAGACTATGAATTGTTGTCTCTTATCATTAATGTTTCTAGCTCTCTCTCTCCCTTCATCTCTGAACTCAATAAAATATATATTTAAATTTTAAAAAAGATGTGATCCAAAGGGCAGGCTGAGATCCTAAAAGTTGGTACCTAATGACACATATCCAATCTCTTAGGATTCTCATATTGATTTTGATTATACTAAGTTTTCATATGAAGAATAGAGTTTCCAGGATTTAATGAATTGCCAAAGGATATATAGCTAGTGAAGGGCAAAGTCATAATCAGCAACCAAACTGGTCTCTTGTGGTTTTTCATTATTTTTTGCATGGTTTCATCATACTATGTTACCCACCTTTAAAGAAAAACATACCCAATTCCAACAAGAGAGAATCAGTTCCCTCAACTAACACTCTTTATTCCTTACAGAGATGTTTAGAGCTATGGCAGTCCTCAGAGAACTCTAAAGGGGAATTGAACCAGTATATCTCAAATGAAAACATTGAGAAATTTATGCTGGCACTCAAAGTTGGAGGTCAGGTGAGGACATCTCAGACATCTTCCTGGCACTGGCCCCATGGTGGAACCACCTCCATAAAGGTAGCTGGTTGGGTGCATACCCATTCTGTAAGGAGAGGGGCAAGTATTTCCAGTCAGCAGAGCACTACTCGGCTCAGTCCCTTCACAGCTCCATGTCAGGTTCCCATGTCCCTAGGTTAACCCATAAACTTCTCCACCTACTTCCCCCCAAACCTGGGTCCAGCTTTAATCTTCTCTCTAGACTCAGTCCTCCTCTTCCTTTCTCTACCATGGATCATTATTCTCTTTCTTTCTTTTAACCCTCCATCCTTCAACTTTCCTTCCTTCTTGAATCCCTTCTCTCCTCTAGATGTCAGAAGATGATATCATAAAAACCCTCAAATTACTGGAAGTCAAAATTCTAAATACTAAGATGCCTAATACATTCTGCCAGAAAATTACAGGTGTCCTTATCAACTACCTGATTAGAATGGTGAGGGGCTCATGCCTGTGGGTTGGGGGCTGTGGGGAAAGAAAGGATTCCAGATCTCAAGCCAAGAGTCCCTTTCTGGTGGGTGATGACATTTTGAAATTAAGTAGTATTTGGGAGATGAGTACCTCAACTTTCTAAACAATTTCCTAGAGCCTATCCCATGTCTTATACCCTGAACATGTCTCAAGAACTGTGACCTAAAAGTTAAAGTAATGAAGTAAGGAGGTAAGGTGAAAGAAGTGAGATGGAAAGGGGGAAAGGATTTAGGCTTTGGGTCTCAAAATCTAAGCTGCCCTAATCCTCCTCTTGGGATATGTTAGGCAGTCACACCTTTGCTGTTGCAACTCAGCCAGTCATTCAATTTATTCACTAACCTATTTAAATCCACCCACTTTCCTGCTAGGCCAACATTGGACTGAATATTCATGACCTCTACCTATTCATCTATCCAGATACTTTTATACTTAATTTTCCTGGTACTGGGTATATCTGGTTTCTGATTTTCTTGCTTAACTGTCTACATATAAGGTGTCTTTCAGTTTACCTGCCTTCTTTGGCACACCTGTTTAATGATCAAGACCTGACCCTTCAAGAAATTTTCAAAGTTACCTCCATAATCTACCCACCTCTGTGATGACAGTTCACTTGTTGCTTCAGGGAAAGCTCTGTGCTCTGTAAATGCCAAGCCCCATTCCCACCCCAATACACAAGCCCAGAGACTTTGCAAAGTTTTTCATTTCCTGCCCTCTTGCACACTCTAGGTAGCTCTTGCTCTATATCATGGGGAAGGTGTATGTTGAATGGGGTTGTAAGGTGAGATAGGATAGTTACCACCTTCTAGATAGAGGAGAACCACTTACTGAGCAAAGGCAATTCTCAGAAGCTGAGGGACTCATCTTGGAGATTAGTCTTGGAACAGTGAGTCTTTCTTTTTTCAGGAGACAAAGGGAGAATTGGAGAAGGCATTCACTGTGGTCCTAATGGCTCTGGGGTCACATATTCTAGAAGTGGTCATTGTCAAGCTATGGGACAGACCAAATATATACTGTCTGCCCCCAAGGAGCCTCATGGTTGCAGTGGGGAAGATCATCCTTTCCCAAGGTATTGGTCCCCGGGATGGAAGAGTTTGTCTGAGAAAGAAACAGGGGCAACAGGCTATGGGGGTGCTGTATGGAATTTAGAGAATAGCTTTATTCTCATGACTTCTTTCACTGTACTAGTATATCTCCACTTAGTTTAGTCATGGGTGTGTGTGTTGGGGCGAGGGGGGCAAACTAGCATCCCTGTGGGACCGATGGGAACTCAGGAGGGAGTTCCTGGAGACTAGGAGTGGCACAGGAGAGCATATTAAAGCACAGGAAACTGTGGGGCTGGAGGTAAGACTAGGAGAACTAGAGGGAAGGGTGAATAGAAAGCCCCCATTCAACAGAGGTGGGGAGGGGCAAAAGAGAAGTGAGGAGTGCTTTGCTTAGGAGAACTTGAAGTTTTGGATTTGATTATAGGTTTGGAAGTTAATAGTGTAGTAGGATGAGGCAGAGAATCACCATACAATCTCCATCCTGGTGGCTTTGGTGACAGCATTAGTTCTCTTACCCAGTATATTCCCCCACCTCAATCAAAAAGTGTGGGGGAGCCCTGACTGGTTTAGCTTAGTGGATAGAGCATTGGCCCACAGACTGAAGGGTCCCAGCTTGGATTCCCGTCAAGGGCATGTACCTTGGTTGCGGGCACATCCCTACGAAGGGGTGTGCAAGAGGCAGCAGATCGATGTTTCTCTCTCATCGATGTTTCTAACTCTCTATCCCTCTTCCTTCCTCTCTGTAAAAAATCAATAATACATACATATTTTTTAAAGTGTGTGGGAAAAAATCAAGTCATCAGGTAAATGCCAGACCCTGTCCTTTCTTTGCCACTTGGAGTTTGGGCCAGGGAGAGGTTGGGGGAAGTCAACTGGCCTGGGCATTAGGTTCAAATTGACAAGGCTTATGGGTTGGGCTGCATAGCAAACTCAGAGGACACAGCACAGAAGCTGGAAATGTGTCTCTTGATCTAATCAGGGCAAATGTTCTCACTTTAGAAGAGTGAGAGAGCCTCAGGCAGCACAGCTCTTTGCTCCATAAGGGTCCTTGGAAGGGAGTGTGCATGTGTAGGGTGTGGCAGTACCTTGCATCTGCATGCTGTGCTAGCATCCATTATGGAGCTTAATTTTCCCAACAGCCCTGTGAGGTGGGCACATTAGGAACTGTAGTCCTATTTAACAGCTGAGGACACGGAAACTAGCATAAATTGAGTATCTTACTCCGGGTTGCCTAGAATCTCTGGAGGCAGAGCTAGGATCAGAACTCAAACCACCTGGTCCCTAATCACAAGATTTTGTACACTAAGGTGGGAGGCTCCTTTCCTTGGGATAAGGATGTTTCTCTTACTTTCCCTCCCAGATACAGTCTCCTACAATGGTTCTATATGGAGATATATCCTGCCTCTTCTGAAGTTGGCCCAAGAGGAGAATGACATGTTGGCGATATGTCATGGTAAGGGTCAGGAGGGTCTGGGGAAGGGCTTAATTGGAATCAGGGAGGGAGGAAAGAAGGCCAGGAAGAGACTGGGTCTCTCTGAAGTTGGACCCCATAAGTCCATGGAAGGGGCAGATGATGACTGAGAGCAGGCCACGTATGAGTAGATGCTCTTCTCCATCTGACCTTTCTTGGCCTGGTTTGGGGCAAGGAGCAAACTTGATAGGGAGGCTGTAGGTGTTGACAGCCTTTCTATTTCACTTTCCCTGCCTATCCTGTAACTAGCTGTGGTCAGAAAGGAACGATAGTTGGGGAGGTGGTGGGTAGGTGGGTCTTTCACAGAACAGGACCCCCAAAGCCCTTTTTGGTTTGGGGAGGAGAGGACTGTACTTATAGGTGTGTATGCTTTACTTGGTGGGATGTGAAAGGTGATGGGCAGCTCTAACTCCCTTCCCTCCGTACAGTATTCTACGGATTGGTCGTCAGTGCCCAGAAACACCTGGATTCCTGGGATGATAAGCTGACGGGCTTTAGTCAAAGGGAAATGTCCATGAAGGCCTACATCACCTTCCACGTCTTCCTCATCCGTTGGTCTTTGGATAGCAAGGACAAGGTGGGAGTGGGAGATAACAGGGGTTGGGTGGATGGGCTGAAGGAGTAAGGCTTGAGCCAAAGGTGGGCTCAAGTTTATCCACTTGCTGGTAGAAGGCTGACTCACAAGGTTCTTCTGGGAGGAGCAGGTGATCCTCCTCAGGCTCCTCTTACCATGTTCCAGAAAAACATAGAGGAAGAAAACACCGCACTGTCCATTCACTTATTTGTTAAGTGTGCAATTTACATATTGATTACTCTCATTTGCCAGGCATGATGCTAGGCCCTGGTCATACAAAGATGAATAAAGCACAACCTCTGAGGGTTTGTCTTCCTTCCTCCTATTGCTGATGCAAGTTTGTATATCTCCATAGGCACAGGTGACAGAGCAGGTTCTGCAGATAATGGGCCACCTTTTCTTCCTTATGCCACCATCCAAACTCAAGAACCAAGTAAACCGGTTAACCCGATGGTTAATGATTTTGATGTCCATGAAAGTGACACCTTTCTACATTTCCCAGGTAATTGGGTTGTGTGTGAGAAGGAAATTTGACTAGTTCATGTATTTCATATTTATTGAGTAATTAATGCTGGAGTGGGCAAAGCTTGGCCCATAGGTCAAATCCATTCTGAAGCTTATTTTTGTAAGGAATGTTTTACTGGAATTCAGCCATGTCCATTTGTTGAATTCACCTCATGCTTTGAAACTCTCTGACTTCCCTATCTTGACCTTTAGACCCAGCTTTAAAGGGCCTATGAGATTAGATCAGTGGTTCTCAACCTTCTGGCCCTTTAAATAGAGTTCGTCATGTTGTGACCCAACCATAAAATTATTTTCGTTGCTACTTCATAACTGTAATGTTGCTACTGTTATGAATCTTAATGTAAATATCTGATATGCAGGAGGGTCTTAGGTGACCCCTGTGAAAGGGTCATTCGACCGCCAAAGGGGTTTCGACCCATAGGTTGAGAACCACTGGATAATTAGATCAAGCCTACCTGGAATACCTTCCTATTTCAAAGTCAGCTGGTGTGGGACCTTACTTATATATGCAAAATCCTTTCAAATCAACACCCAGATTAGTGCTTGTGTGAAAAACCAGGAGAAGGTGTGTGTACACCAGGGACCTGGGATTTTAAGGGCCATTTCAGAATTATGCCTGTGATAGAAATGTTATACACATATTAGGTATTTTTATGAACAGAGTTTCAAGAACCAGAACACAAATTTTCTGATTGTTGTTTCAGTTTTTCTTCTAATTCAATGGCATTTCTCAGACCGAGTTCCTCCAACTTCTAATGAGTATTCCACAAAAAGAAGGTGTGTTATTTAGTAAAATGGGTGATAAATGGTGAGTTTAAAATTTAACAAATTTCTTACTTAGGACTTCTCTGAGTCTTCAATATGTGGATTAGTCTGGTCCTCTAAGAAGCAGATACCAACCTGGACTTGAGGTGCAGGAGAGTTATTGGAGGAACACCTGTGAGGAGAAAACAGAGAAGGAGCCAGAGGAGGCTGGGAGAGCCATCAGACTGAGTAATAGGTCTTAACAATGATAAGGAGAAGGGGAAGGAAGGAAGGAAGGACGGAAGGATGGAAGGAAGGAAGGGATGGAGAGAGGGAGGGAGGGAGGGAGGAAGGAAGGAAGGAAGGAAGGAAGGAAGGAAGGAAGGAAGGAAGGAAGGGAGGGATGAAGGAAGGAAGGAGAGGGAGAAGGGAAGAAGAAAGGAAAGTCTTACATTAGAGTGTAGTTCTAAGAAAGTTCAATGCCAACAGGGAGTCATCAAGATAATGTTACCTCTCAGAAAAGTCCTACATCTTGCATATGTAGGCCTGCTTTAGTGGACCTGCCATACTCAGTCATTGGCTGGAAGAAACCTTTGGGAATATAGCCTTAGTTTTAAACTGACGGATTTTAAAGTAAAGAAGTTGGAGATGTTGGTCAATTATGCCCTCCAGAATAGGCTTCTGAGAGGCACATTTTTCATGGTTGCTCAACATGTTAGTATGCACTTGTAAATTTCCAAGAGGAGATTTTTTTTCTTTTTAGTGCAACCCCCATTAGCATCAAGTTTTTAGGGATCACCATTTGTGGTCTACCATTGCACTACCACCTCACATGCACTTTCCTTGGTGTATGAAGATTTGACCTTCCTCATGTATGTGCTCTGAGCTTTCTCCTTTAGTGGAGCAGCCAGTCTCTTATTTACTAGTACTTACCCTCCTGTCATGTGTCTGCATGTTGCCTAAGGTAAGGTCTATGAACCTGGAGCAGAGGTTTGCTCTGTGTAGTCAATTAGCCAGTTAGAGGATGAAATTTGTAACCTACCCGCTAGTCTGCAGATTGTGCAGGTAGAGATTGTACCCTACATTTTGCGGACAGTGGAAATGTTTTGGCTACTTCCTCCTTCTCTCTCCTTCTCTATCACTCCAGGAGATAGTGATTAAGAATTGAGATGTTTGTCAGTCTGTAGTATAATTTGTTTGGACATTAACTAGCACTAGCCAGCTCTACTTAGGGAGGCTGGCCCAATTTGGGGGTCCATCAGGCACACCAAAGGGGAAGAAATGTTAAATATTTAAAATCCAGTGGAGGGATTTCTGCTCTGACAGAGATGGAGTAACTGAGGCCAGAATTACTTTCTTCTCGGAAACAAGTGAAACACTATGCAATATGTATGAAATAATGGTTCTCAAACTATTGAACAGCAGGCAACAAAGAACAGTGTCCCTGAGAGGCAGGGAAGACAAGGCATCAGCTCTATTATTGCCCCTATTTACTTCCTTGAGAGAATTTCCAGTCAGTGGCAGAGGAAAAGAAACCCCAGGAAGAGTTGACGGACTTTCTGAGTTGAGAAGATAGCACAGAGAGACCAGGGAGACCAGAATAGCTAGAGTTTACAGAGTGGAGTACTGAATAGTCCACGTGTGTGAGGAAATGGTTCCAGGTGAGGAAAACCCCCAAACCTGAAAGAACAATAGCCAGAACTCACACAGGGCCAAGAATTATACCTGTTCCCACCAACCAGTCTTAAAACCTCATAATTCATAGAGCATCAGGTAGATAGGTGGGTTGGGGAACAAAATTAATGGTAGGCTGAATGATTTTCTGGTCCTGTCTAACTAATTTTTAAAAAGCAAGACCCAAAAGGATCAAATTATTTTCAAGTAACTTTAACTGTGTTCCAGGGAAAACTCAAGAATATTTATAGGAAAACTAAAATGTCCAATACCCAATAAGGTAAGTTTACAATGAGTCACATTAATTTTTTTTTAAATTACCAGGCATGCTTAGAAGCAGGGCAATATGGCCTATTATAATGAGAAAAATAAATGAAAAACTGACCCAGAACTCACAGAGATGTTAGAAGTAGCAGACAAGAACATTAAAACTGATATTATAACTGGTTCAGCTAGATTAAAAACTAGTGGAAAGATTAAGTAAATAAGTAAAAACCAGGAAAATATGTTTTAAAAGGACCCAAATTGAACTTCTAGAGTTAAAGACTAGAATATCTCTGATGAAAAACGCTGAAAGTATTAAGGAAAGATTAGATATTGCAAAAGAAAAGCCTGGTTAACTGAAGACAGCAATAGAAAATACACAAAATGAAACAGAACAAATGAAAAAATAAATAAAGAAGAAAGCATCAGCCTGGCCATAGTGGCTCAGTGGTTGAGCGTCGACCTATGAGGCAGGAGGTCACAGTTTGATTCTGGGTCAGGGCATATGAGCAGGTTGTAGGCTTGAACCCCAGTGGGAGGCATGCAGGAGCCTGCCAATCAATGATTCTCTCTCAATATTGATGTTTCTATCTCTCTCTCCCTCTCCCTTTCTTTCTAAAATCAATAAAACAATAAATTAGAAAAAAAAAGCATCAGTGAGGCATGCAACAACTTTAAGCAGCCTAATTTATGTGCAATATGAGTCCCCTCATAAAGGAAGAGACAGAAAATGTATTTGAAGAAATAGTGGTTGAACAATTCCCAAATCTGAAGAATAGTATAAACCTACAGATCCAACACAGTCAATTTACCCAACACAAGAAATAAAAAAAACTACTCCAAATCATGTCACAATCAAATTTCTCAAAACCAGTGGAAAAGAAAAAATGATTTTTTAAAATTAAATTTATTGGAGTGACATTAGTTAGCATGAACATGGAGGTTTCAGGTGTGGGTTTCTGTATTATAAGATCTGTATATTGCTCCATGTGTTCACTGCCTAGTCAGATCTTCTCATGTCACCATATATTAGATCCCTCTTCTCTCCCCACCCCCTTTGATCCATGTTGAATTCATTTTTGTACGTGGGACCAAACTGTAACCCACTTTCATTCATTTACATGTGGCTTTCCAATTTTCCCAGCACTTTTGAAGAAGAGGCAATACTTCCTAAGAAGTATTTATTGAAGAGACTATCTTAACTCTAGTGTGTGTTTCTGGCTCCTTTGTCGAGAATTATCTGTCCATACACATGTGATTTTATAGCCTGGCTCTCTATTCTGTTCTATTGATCTGTGTGCCTGTTTCTCTGCCAGTACCATGCTGTTCTGATGACCATAGCTCTGTAGTATAATTTGAAGTCAGGTAGCGTGATACCTCCAACTTCATTCTTTTTTCTCAGTATTGCCTTGGCTATTTGGGGTCTTTTGTGGTTCCATACAAATCTGATGATTTCTCATTCTATTTCTTTAAAAAATGACATTGGAATCTGTATATTGCTTTGGGTAATATGGCCATTTTAACTATTTTGATTCCTCCAATCAATGAACATGGAATATTTTTCTATTTTGTTGTGTCTTTTTCAATCTCTTTTAATATTCCTTTATAATTTTCAGTATACAGGTCTTCCACGTTCTTTGTTAAGTTTCTTCCTAGGTATTTTATTCTTTTGGTTGCAGTTGCAAAAGGAATTATTTTATTTTCATTTCTTTTTCTGAAGTTTTGTTGTTAGTATACAGGAAGGCAATAAATTTTTGCACATTGATTTTTGTATCCTGTAACTTTACTGTATTAGTTTATTGTTTCTAATAGTTTTGTTTTTTTGGTGGAGTCTTTAGTGTTTTCTATATACAGAAATATGTCATCTACAAAAAGTGATAGTTTTATTTCTTCCTTCCCTATTTGGATGTCTTTTATTTCTTTCTCTTGCCTTTTTACTCTGGTCAGGATTTCCAGCATTATGTTGAATAAGAGTGGTGAGAGTGGACATCTTTGCTTTGTTCCTGTTCTTAGAGGAAAAGTTTCAGTTTTTCACCATTGAGTACAATATTAGCTGAGGATTTATCATAGATGGCCTTTATTATGTTGAGGTACTTTGCTTCTATTCCTATTTTATTGAGTACTAGTAGCCCGGTGCACAAAATTTGTGCACTGGGGTAGGGGGGAAAGGGGCCTCTCATTCTGGCCTGCACCCTCTCCAATCTGAGACCCCTCAGGGAATGTCCAACTGCCTGTTTGTGCCCACACTTTTAACAGATAACAGCTCCATTGTTGTTTCTTTCTTATGCTTAAAACCATTGGAATTAGTAGGTATTCAAAGTGTGTATACATTTTGGGGGGACACCCTGTATATCTCTAGTCAGCGGTGAAAGAAACCAAAGGCAGATTTGGAACCCCCAGACAGGGAACCTCGCTCACTCCCCACATGTCTCCCCACTTCACTTTCCACCTTCGTGGGCAGCAGGAGAATCAACGTTTTTTCTCATTAATTCGGAAAAGCACGTCCTGTTACCCGCTGCCCGGCAGGAGTGCGCTGGGCCCCAAGCAATCGAGGCTCAGTCAGGGCAGCCTTCGCTCATGGGTGCTGGCACCCAAAGTGCACATTCCTCCTCTACAGTCGCCCCGACTATCCCACTGTTTCACTGAGAGGACGGAATTCCTCTCCGCCTCTGGGTTCTTGATCTTGAAGGCTGACCGAAGGCACCTCAGGGAGGGCCTCCTGCGCCCACCAGGTGTGTCTGTCTGCATCTGCTCCCACCTCAGCACCTGCATTAACCCCTTAGAGGTGATCTCGTAGCTGTACTGGCCTCCATGGGAACAGGGCATCACCACTCCGCCCTCTCACTGTCATCCCACAGGCGCCCACCCTCAGCACCCAGAACACCCAGACACTCTCCAAAGGACATGAGCGCATCAGAGGGGATGTGTGCACATCCTGTGGGGGTGTTAGGCATGCCGTGTTGATGGAAGTGCGGTGGAGAGGTGGGGGGAACTTGTGCACGCCTTGGTTTGCAACTGTTGCAGGTGCAGGAGGGTGACAGTGTGCTGGGGGATGTTTGCATGCCGGGGGGGATGTGCACACCGGAGGCCTCTGGCTTTGCAGATCCTCAAACCCCCATGGTGCGGCCAGGAGGACGTCAGTCTGGCCCGCCACGGTGACTGTCCCTGCGATCCTACACCTTCTGGGCCAGGAGGCAGATCTTGTGCAGCCACTCCTGGGCACTGATGGCCTGCGGGCGCTACTGCAGCTCAGCCTTCAGGCTCCGCTTGGCACGCTCACAGCTGTCACCACCGCCATGCCGCCGGCCTGCCTCCCCTGTCCAGAGGCTCTCTGCTCACCTGCCCAGAGTGACGGGGGGCTGGGCGGAAGCCAGGCGTCCTGCCCAGCCCAACCCCGGCCGATCCGCCCCTGTGCGAGCTGCTGCCCGCTGGGAAGGGTCACGGATCCCGGTCCCAGGACTGCAGACAGCCTCAAGCACTGCCCCTCGCCCGGCAGAGTCACAGATCCGGGTCCCGGGACCGCGGACAGCCTCCAGCACTGCCCCTCACTCGGCAGGTAATGGATCCGGGTCCCAGGACTATGGAAAGCCTCAAGCACTGCCTCCCACCCACCAGGTCACGGATCCGGGTCCCAGGACCACGGACAGCCTCAAGCGCTGCCCCTCGCCCGCCAGGTCACGGATCCGGGTCCAGACCGTGGACAGCCTCAAGCACTGTCCCCCACCCGGCAGGGTCACAGATCCGGGTCCCAGACCACGGACAGCCTCCCGCACTGCCCCCCGCCTGGCAGGGTAACGGATCTAGGTCCGGACCATGGACAGCCTCAAGCACTGCCCCCTGCCCCGCAGGGTCACAGATCTGGGTCCCGGACCGCGGACAGCCTTGCCCACTGCCACCCACCTTCAGTATGCAAATTAGCCGCCATCTTGTTTCTTCAGGGTGGGGGTCCCTACTTGGGTGCCTGGCCAGCCTGGAAGAGGGGATGATGGCTGTTTGCAGCTGGTAACACCCCCTTCAGGGAGGGGGTCCCCACTGGGGTGCCTGGCCAGTCTGGGTGAGGGGCTGAGGGCCGTTTTCAGGCTGGCGGGAGACTGAAGCTCCCAACCTCTCCTTTTTTTCTTTTCTTTTTTTAATTCTGGGATTTATTTACCTTCTATGGCTGTCACTGGAACTGAGAGCTGGCTTTATCTCTGAGGCCCCGCTTTAGCTCTGAGACCTCGGCTGCTGAAAGCAGGTGTCTGGGTTTGTTTTATAATTGAAACAATGTTGCGGTCCTGCTGGCTGAAGCCCGGCTGGCTGAAAGCAGGTTTCTGGGAAGGTTTAGCTTCTATACTTGCAACATTGTTTCTTAGAGTGCAAGCTCAGAGGCCGGCAGCGGCAGGCGGGGAATCTTGGCTTCCTCCATCACTGGAGCAAGCAAGCCTCCTGTTCGCTTCAGCTGCCTGGCTGCCGGCCACCATCTTGGTTTGCAGTTAATTTGCATATCACCCTGATTAGCCAATGGGAAGCGTGTCGGAGGTATGGTTAATTACCATGTTTGTCTATTATTAGATAGGATTTAATCCTACATAGATGTTGTATCTTATCCAGTGCTTTTTCTGCATCTATTGAAAAGATCATATGATTTTTATCATTTCTTTTGCTTATGTGGTATATTACATTGATTGATTTGTGTATGTTGAACCATCCTTGTGACTCTGGAATGAACCCTACTTCATAATACAGTGCGTGATGTATTATATTTTTTGAATATACTGTTGTATTTGATTTGCTAGTATTTTGTTTAGGACTTTTCATCAGAGATATTGAACACAATATCTCTGTGTTCATCAGAGATATTGGTCTGTAATGTTCTTTCTTGTTGTTATATTTGCTAGGTTTTGGTATCAGGGTTATATTAGTGTCATAGAATGTGTTAGGAAGTATTGCCTCCTCTTCAATTTTTTGGAAGAATTTGAGAAGGATAGGTTTTAAAAAAGAGAAAATCTTAAGTACACAAAACGATGTTTCATATGGAGGAATAAAGATAACTATAATACATTTCTCAATGAAAACAATAGAACTGAGAAGATCCTATCTAATAATAGAAAAACATGGTAATTGACCGTAACTTCGCTACCCTTCCCATTGGCTAATCAGCGAGACATGCAAATTAATCGCCAGCCAAGATGGCGGTTAACCGCCAACAAAGATGGTGGTTAATTTGCATATGTAGGCACAATGATGGGAGGCAAAAGGGGAAGGATGGAAGAAGCCGCCTGCCGGTGTCGGAACCCAGGTGGCAGCCAAGAGCCGGAGAACTGGGCCACCATTGTGATCGGAGAAGCCGGGCCACCTTTGCCGGCCCTGGGCCAGTAGTCGGAGAAGCCGGGTGGGGCAGGGAAGAGGGGATGTCTGTGTTTTTTTTTTAATTAAATCTTTATTGTTCAGATTATTACATTGGTTCCTCTTTTTTCCCACCATAACTCCCCTCCACCCAGTTCCCACCCCACCCTCCGCCCTCACTCCCCACCCACTGTCCTCATCCATAGGTGCACGATTATTGTCCAATCTCTTCTCGCACCCCCCACACCCCTCCCCCCCCCAAGAATAGTTAGTCCATTCCCTTTCTATGTCCCTGATTCTATTACAATCACCAGTTCATACTGTTCATCAGATTACTTATTCACTTGATTTTTAGATTCACTTGTTGATAGATGTGTATTTGTTGTTCATAATTTGTATCTTTACCTTTTTCTTCTTCTTCTTCTTAAAGGAGACCTTTCAGCATTTCATATAATACTGGTTTGGTGGTGGTGAACTCCTTTAGCTTTTTCTTATCTGTGAAGCTCTTTATCTGACTTTCAATTCTGAATGATAGCTTTGCTGGATAAAGTAATCTTGGTTGTCGGTTCTTGGTATTCATCACTTTGAATATTTCTTGCCACTCCCTTCTGGCCTGCAAAGTTTCTGTTGAGAAATCAGCTGGCAATCGTATGGGTACTCCCTTGTAGATAACTGACTTTCTTTCTCTTGCTGCTTTTAGGATTCTCTCTTTGTCTTTTGCTCTTGGCATTTTAATTATGATGTGTCTTGGTGTGGTCCTCTTTGGATTCCTTTTGTTTGGGGTTCTCTGCGCTTGCTGGACTTGGAAGTCTATTTCTTTCACCAGGAAGGGGAAGTTTTCTGTCATTATTTCTTCAAATAGGTTTTCAATATCTTGCTCTCTCTCTTCTTCTGGCACCCCTATAATTCGGATGTTGGTGTGCTTGAAGCTGTCCCAGAGGCTCCTTACACTATCTTCGTATTTTTGGATTCTTTTTTCATTTTGCTTTTCCGGTTGGGTGTTTTTTGCTTCTTCATATATCAAATCTTTGACTTGATTCTTGCGATCCTCTGGTCTGCTGTTGGGAGTCTGTATAATAATCTTTATTTCAGTCAGTGTATGCTTAATTTCTAGTTGGTCCTTTATCACAACATCGAGGGTCTCACTAGATTTCATGAGGGTCTCACTACATTTATCGGCGGTCTCACCAGTCTTTTTGAGGGTCTTACTAAATTTATCAGCGGCTTCTAGACAGTTCTTTAAAGACCTTAAAAGTGTGGTTTTGAACTCTATATCCAGTAGTTTGCTTTCCTCCATTCCTGTCATTTGTGTACTGTTTCTTTGTCTCGGTATTTTTTATGCTTTGCTGTGTCGATAGAGTGCCTTTCTGTGCTAAGTGTCCCAATTACCTTGAGGTAGACACTCTTGGTACACCCCCTTGTGGGCTTTGTGCACAGTCTTGTTGTAGTTAAGCCTTGATTGTTGTAGTTATCACTGGGAGGAATTGACCTCCAGGCAAATTGGCTGTGAGAATCAGCTGTGTCTGCAGTGGGAGAACTTCTGTGCTGGAGACACCCCTCTGGGGCAAGACTTGCTTCAATGGGGCTTTGGTGCTCACTGAGTCTGCCCACTGAGTGTGTCCTTTATGGTTCCACGGAGCTGCAAACTGGATGGCCCCACTCTGACCTCTGGGATTTCCTGGCTTCTGGATCTCTAGGGAGGAGCTAATCTAGCCTTTGCCTGAGGCTACCGAGCAAAAGCCTCCCTACAGAGCTTGGGCAGGGAAGGTCCCAGGGGATCAACAGGGCGGAGCTAGCAGTTATGGCTGCTCTCAGTCTTGCCCTCAGAGGCTCTGCTTCTCAGTGTCCCGGCAATCACTGCAAGCCCCTTGGAGAGAAAGCTGCCCTTGGGTTCCGACCAATGCCAGACAGTCCCGCTTCTCCCATATGAGTCTTGGTCACTAGAGACTCGCCCGGAACTGGAGCTCAGAGCCTGAGACTCCCTCCTGATTGAAAACGACAACCACGCCCTCAGCCGTCAGCCTGCTCCGCATGCACCTCCGCACCTTAGTATTTTACTTCCTTTCTGCGCCTCCTCTGAGTCTTGGTATGCTTTTCTCTTTCCTTCTAGTTGTAGAATTTCCACTTAGCCAGCCTTCCTGTGGTTCTGGATGATGTCCGTTCCGTCTTTTAGTTGTATTTTTGAAGTGGTTGTGCGAGGCAGCAATCTCTGGTGTTTACCTATGCCGCCATCTTGTTTTTTTTCCAGTTCACCATCTTACTGGAGGACAAGGACAGCCAGGGCACAGACGCCCCACCCCAGGCAACGCTGAGAACGAGCCTCCGGAGAAAGACGGGTTGTCCCCGCCCAGGAGGACACTCGTGCCTGCAGAAACCAGCAGCCCGGCCCCTGGTGAGGGGCCCAGCGGTTGGAAGAGGCGGCAAGTGTCACGGGAAGGGTGCCGGGTGGGTGTCCCACTGACTCAGGATCTGGCCCCCATGCAGATAAAGGTGGAGGAAGACTTTGGCTTCAAAGTGGTCGAGGCTCTGGACTCAAGTTGGGTTTCTCGGGGGCCAGACAAGCTGCTGCCCTACCCCACCCTAGCCAGATCCCCCTTTGACTGACCCCCCAATAAACGAACCCTATGCTCTCCTCAGCAAAAAAAAAAAAGCAGCTTATAGAGGCATGCTTATAGGATCAAATAGTATAAATATAGATGTAACAGGACAATAAAAAGAGAACCTGACTACGATGATCACCTGAACGCTGCCTCTGTGTCATTCCTTCTTCTCCAACTCTGTCCACACCTTTGGGAACCTCTGGACCTGCTGGGGCTGGACCCCAACATTCCTCTTATAAGGACTTCAGTGAGATGGGCTAAAAGTCACACTGGAACTGCCTCAATTTAATGTAATGCCCTCTTTAAAGATCTTATCTCCATATACAGATACATTCTGAGGTTCGGGGGATTAGGATTTTAACATACATTTTGTTGATTACCCAAATCAGTCCTTAACAACCAGCATGTTTCAGAAAGTAGATTCCTACAAGGTTATTTACCAAACATTCAGAAGTATTTTTAAAAGAGCTAAGCCCCTCGCCCACCGCGCGGGCCCCTCCCGGCGAAGAGCGAAGGCCTGGGTTCGGGGCGCCAGAGGAAAACTGGTGCCAGCAGCAAGGAGAAGAGGCCCCCATGGGGCCCCAGATTGCGAGAGGGCACGGGCCGGGCTGAGGGACCCACCTGAGTGCACAAATTTTTGTGCACAAGGCCTCTAGTCCTATCTAATAAAAGAGAAACATGGTAATTAGCGTACGACCACTACCCTTCCCATTGGCTAATCAGTGAGATATGCAAATTAACTGCCAGCCAAGATGGCGGCCGGCAGCCAGGCAGCTGGAAGCGAACAGGAGGCTTCCTTGCTTCAGTGAAGGAGGACTTCAACGTTCCCCGCCTGCCTTGCCGGCCTCTGAGCTGGCAGTTTGAAACATTGTAACAAATATAGAAGCTAAACAAAACCCCAGAAACCAGCTTTCAGCCGGCCGGGATCTCAGAGCTGGAGATGATACAGTGTTTCTATTATAGAACCGAAACAAACCAGATACCTTCTTTCAGCAGCAGAGGCCTTGGCCCAGAATAAAAAAAAAAAAGAAAAAAAGGAGCGGTTGGGAGCTTCAGTCACCCATCAGCCTGAAAACAGCCCTCAGCCCCTCACCCAGACTGGCCAGGCAACCCAGTGGGGACCCCCACCCTGAAGGGGGTGTGACCAGCTGCAAACAGCCATCATCCCCTCATCCAGGCTGGCCAGGCACCCCTGTGGGGACCCCCACCCTGATCCAGGACACCCTTCAGGGCAAACTAGCCAGCCCCTACCCATGCACCAGGCCTCTATCCTATATAGTAAAAGGGTAATATGCCTCCCAGCACCGGGATCAGCGGAGCTGCGAGGCCTCCCGGCACTGGGATCAGCATGACAGGGGGCAGCGCCAAAACCCCCTGATCGCCCTGTGGCTCTGTGTGTGACATGGGCCGGGCCACAACCTCCCTATCCGCCCTGCTCTGTTCGTGACAGGGGAAGGCACCCCAACCCCGTGATCAGCCCTGCTCTGTGCCTGATAGGGGGGGAGCTCC